>NW_027193877.1:0-226508 GCF_032444005.1 Ranitomeya imitator | reverse complement strand
GCTCTATACGCTACACTCTATAACCTACACTCTATACCCTACACTCTATACCCTACACTCTATACCATACACTCTATACCCTACACTCTATACCCTACACTCTATACCCTACACTATACATTCTATACCCTACACTCTACACTGTATACCATACACTCTATGCCCCACACTCTATGCCCTAAACTCTACACTCTATACCCTACACTCTACACCCTAAGCTCTATACCCTACACTCTATACCCTACACTTTATACCCTACACTCTATACCCTACACTCTATACCCTACACCCTACGCTCTATACGCTACACTCTATACCCTACACTATACACTCTATACCTTACACAATACACTGTATACCATACACTCTATGCCCCACACTCTATACCCTAAACTCTACACTCTATACCCTACACTCTACACCCTAAACTCTATACCCTACACTCTATACCCTACACTCTACACTCTATACCCTACACTCTATACCCTACACCCTACGCTCTATACGCTACACTCTATACCCTTCACTCTACACTCTACACTGTATACCATACACTCTATGCCCCACACTCTATACCCTAAACTCTACACTCTATACCCTACACTCTACACCCTAAACTCTATACCATACACTCTATACCCTACACTCTACACTCTATACCCTACACTCTACACTCTATACCCTACACTCTACACTCTATACCCTACACTCTATACCATACACTCTATACCCTACACTCTACACTCTATACCTACACTCTATACCCTACACTCTATACCCTACACTCTACACTCTATTCCCTACACTCTATACCCTACACTCTACACTCTATACCCTACACTCTATACCCTACACTCTATACCATACACTCTATACCATATACGCTATACCCTACACTCTATACCCTACACTCTACACCCTACACTCTATACCCTACACTCTACACTCTATACCCTACAATCTATACCCTACACTCTATACTCTACACTCTATACCCTACACTCTATACCCTACACTCTACACTCTATACCCTACACTCTACACTATATACCCTACACACTATACCCTAAACTCTATACCCTACACTCTACACTCTATACCCTACACTCTACACCCTGCAATCTGTACCCTACACTCTATACCCTACACTCTACACTCTGTACCCTACACTCTATACCCTACACTCTATACCCTACACTCTATACCCTACACTCTATACCCTACACTCTACACTCTATACCCTACACTCTATACCATACACTCTACACCCTACACTCTATACCATACACTCTATACCCTACACTTTACACTCTATACCCTGCACTCTATACCATACACTCTACACTTTATACCCTACACTCTATACCATACACACTATACCCTACACTCTATACCCTACACTCTATACCCTACACTCTATACCCTACACTCTAATCCCTACACTCTAATCCCTACACTCTAATCCCTACACTCTAATCCCTACACTCTATTCCCTACACTCTATACTCTACACTCTACACTCTATACCCTACACTCTAATCCCTACACTCTAATCCCTACACTCTACACTCTATACCCTACACTCTATACCCTACACTCTATACCCTACACTCTACACTCTATACCCTACACTCTATACCCTACACTCTACACTCTATACCCTACACTCTATACCCTACACTCTATAAAATACACTCTATACCCTACACTCTACACTCTATACCATACACTCTATACCCTACACTCTATACCATACACTCTATACCCTACACTCTATACCCTACACTCCACACCCTACACTCTATACCTTACACTCTATACCCTACACTCTAAAATCTATACCCTACACTCTATACCCTACACTCTATACCCTATACCCTACACTCTATACACTACACTCTATACCATACACGCTATACTCTATACCCTACACTCTATACCCTACACTCTATACCCTACACTCTATACCCTACACTCTAATCCCTACACTCTAATCCCTACACTCTAATCCCTACACTCTAATCCCTACACTCTATACCCTACACTCTATACTCTACACTCTACACTCTATACCCTACACTCTAATCCCTACACTCTAATCCCTACACTCTACACTCTATACCCTACACTCTATACCCTACACTCTATACCCTACACTCTACACTCTATACCCTACACTCTATACCCTACACTCTACACTCTATACCCTACACTCTATACCCTACACTCTATAAAATACACTCTATACCCTACACTCTACACTCTATACCATACACTCTATACCCTACACTCTATACCATACACTCTATACCCTACACTCTATACCCTACACTCCACACCCTACACTCTATACCTTACACTCTATACCCTACACTCTAAAATCTATACCCTACACTCTATACCCTACACTCTATACCCTATACCCTACACTATATACACTACACTCTATACCATACACGCTATACTCTATACCCTACACTCTATACCATACACTCTACATCCTACACTCTACACCACTCTACACCCCACACTCTACACCCTACACCCTACACTCTATACCCTACACTCCACACCATACACTCTATACCCTATACCCTATACCCTACATTCTATACCCTACACTCTATACCCTACACTCTATACCCTACACTCTATACCCTACACTCTACACTCTATACCCTACACTCTATACCATACACTGTATACCCTACACTCTATACCCTACACTCTACACTCTATATCCTACACTCTATACCCTACACTTTACACTCTACACCCTACACTCTACATTCTATACCCTACACTCTAAACTCTACACTCTATAGCCTACACTCTATACCCTACACTCTATACCCTACACTCTACACTTTATACCCTACACTCTATACCATACACTCTATACCCTACACTCTACACTTTATACCCTACACTCTATACCATACACTCTATACCCTACACTCTACACTGTATACCATACACTCTATGCCCCACACTCTCTACCCTAAACTCTACATTCTATACCCTACACTCTACACCCTAAGCTCTATACCATACACTCTATACCCTACACTCTATACCCTACACTCTATACCCTACACTCTATACCCTACACCCTACGCTCTATACGCTACACTCTATAACCTACACTCTATACCCTACACTCTATACCCTGCACTCTATACCCTACACTCTATACCATACACTCTATACCCTACACTCTATACCCTACACTCTATACCCTACACTATACACTCTATACCCTACACTCTACATTGTATACCATACACTCTATGCCCCACACTCTATGCCCTAAACTCTACACTCTATACCCTACACTCTACACCCTAAGCTCTATACCCTACACTCTATACCCTACACTTTATACCCTACACTCTATACCCTACAATCTATACCCTACACTCTACACTCTATACCCTACACTCTATACCCTACACCCTACGCTCTATACGCTACACTCTATACCCTTCACTCTACACTCTACACTGTATACCATACACTCTATGCCCCACACTCTATACCCTAAACTCTACACTCTATACCCTACACTCTACACCCTAAACTCTATAACATACACTCTATACCCTACACTCTACACTCTATACCCTACACTCTACACTCTATACCCTACACTCTACACTCTATACCCTACACTCTATACCATACACTCTATACCCTACACTCTACACTCTATACCCTACACTCTATACCCTACACTCTATACCCTACACTCTACACTCTATACCCTACACTCTATACCCTACACTCTACACTCTATACCCTACACTCTATACCCTACACTCTATACCATACACTCTATACCATATACGCTATACCCTACACTCTATACCCTGCACTCTACACCCTACACTCTATACCCTACACTCTACACTCTATACCCTACACTCTATACCCTACACTCTATACTCTACACTCTATACCCTACACTCTATACCCTACACTCTACACTCTATACCCTACACTCTACACTATATACCCTACACACTATACCCTAAACTCTATACCCTACACTCTACACTCTATACCCTACACTCTACACCCTGCAATCTGTACCCTACACTCTATACCCTACACTCTACACTCTGTACCCTACACTCTATACCCTACACTCTATACCCTACACTCTATACCCTACACTCTATACCCTACACTCTACACTCTATACCCTACACTCTATACCATACACTCTACACCCTACACTCTATACCATACACTCTATACCCTACACTTTACACTCTATACCCTGCACTCTATACCATACACTCTACACTTTATACCCTACACTCTATACCATACACACTATACCCTACACTCTATACCCTACACTCTATACCGTACACTCTATACCCTACACTCTAATCCCTACACTCTAATCCCTACACTCTAATCCCTACACTCTAATCCCTACACTCTATACCCTACACTCTATACTCTACACTCTACACTCTATACCCTACACTCTAATCCCTACACTCTAATCCCTACACTCTACACTCTATACCCTACACTCTATACCCTACACTCTATACCCTACACTCTACACTCTATACCCTACACTCTATACCCTACACTCTACACTCTATACCCTACACTCTATACCCTACACTCTATAAAATACACTCTATACCCTACACTCTACACTCTATACCATACACTCTATACCCTACACTCTATACCCTACACTCCACACCCTACACTCTATACCTTACACTCTATACCCTACACTCTAAAATCTATACCCTACACTCTATACCCTACACTCTATACCCTATACCCTACACTCTATACACTACACTCTATACCATACACGCTATACTCTATACATTACACTCTATACCCTACACTCTATACCCTACACTCTATACCCTACACTCTAATCCCTACACTCTAATCCCTACACTCTAATCCCTACACTCTAATCCCTACACTCTAATCCCTACACTCTATACCCTACACTCTATACTCTACACTCTACACTCTATACCCTACACTCTAATCCCTACACTCTAATCCCTACACTCTACACTCTATACCCTACACTCTATACCCTACACTCTATACCCTACACTCTACACTCTATACCCTACACTCTATACCCTACACTCTACACTCTATACCCTACACTCTATACCCTACACTCTATAAAATACACTCTATACCCTACACTCTACACTCTATACCATACACTCTATACCCTACACTCTATACCATACACTCTATACCCTACACTCTATACTCTACACTCCACACCCTACACTCTATACCTTACACTCTATACCCTACACTCTAAAATCTATACCCTACACTCTATACCCTACACTCTATACCCTATACCCTACACTCTATACACTACACTCTATACCATACACGCTATACTCTATACCCTACACTCTATACCATACACTCTACATCCTACACTCTACACCACTCTACACCCCACACTCTACACCCTACACCCTACACTCTATACCCTACACTCCACACCATACACTCTATACCCTATACCCTATACCCTACATTCTATACCCTACACTCTATACCCTACACTCTATACCCTACACTCTATACCCTACACTCTACACTCTATACCCTACACTCTATACCATACACTGTATACCCTACACTCTATACCCTACACTCTACACTCTATATCCTACACTCTATACCCTACACTTTACACTCTACACCCTACACTCTACATTCTATACCCTACACTCTAAACTCTACACTCTATAGCCTACACTCTATACCCTACACTCTATACCCTACACTCTACACTTTATACCCTACACTCTATACCCTACACTCTATACCCTACACTCTACACTCTATACCCTACACTCTATACCATACACTCTACACCCTACACTCTATACCATACACTCTATACCCTACACTTTACACTCTATACCCTGCACTCTATACCATACACTCTACACTTTATACCCTACACTCTATACCATACACACTATACCCTACACTCTATACCCTACACTCTATACCCTACACTCTATACCCTACACTCTAATCCCTACACTCTAATCCCTACACTCTAATCCCTACACTCTAATCCCTACACTCTATTCCCTACACTCTATACTCTACACTCTACACTCTATACCCTACACTCTAATCCCTACACTCTAATCCCTACACTCTACACTCTATACCCTACACTCTATACCCTACACTCTATACCCTACACTCTACACTCTATACCCTACACTCTATACCCTACACTCTACACTCTATACCCTACACTCTATACCCTACACTCTATAAAATACACTCTATACCCTACACTCTACACTCTATACCATACACTCTATACCCTACACTCTATACCATACACTCTATACCCTACACTCTATACCCTACACTCCACACCCTACACTCTATACCTTACACTCTATACCCTACACTCTAAAATCTATACCCTACACTCTATACCCTACACTCTATACCCTATACCCTACACTCTATACACTACACTCTATACCATACACGCTATACTCTATACCCTACACTCTATACCCTACACTCTATACCCTACACTCTATACCCTACACTCTAATCCCTACACTCTAATCCCTACACTCTAATCCCTACACTCTAATCCCTACACTCTATACCCTACACTCTATACTCTACACTCTACACTCTATACCCTACACTCTAATCCCTACACTCTAATCCCTACACTCTACACTCTATACCCTACACTCTATACCCTACACTCTATACCCTACACTCTACACTCTATACCCTACACTCTATACCCTACACTCTACACTCTATACCCTACACTCTATACCCTACACTCTATAAAATACACTCTATACCCTACACTCTACACTCTATACCATACACTCTATACCCTACACTCTATACCATACACTCTATACCCTACACTCTATACCCTACACTCCACACCCTACACTCTATACCTTACACTCTATACCCTACACTCTAAAATCTATACCCTACACTCTATACCCTACACTCTATACCCTATACCCTACACTCTATACACTACACTCTATACCATACACGCTATACTCTATACCCTACACTCTATACCATACACTCTACATCCTACACTCTACACCACTCTACACCCCACACTCTACACCCTACACCCTACACTCTATACCCTACACTCCACACCATACACTCTATACCCTATACCCTATACCCTACATTCTATACCCTACACTCTATACCCTACACTCTATACCCTACACTCTATACCCTACACTCTACACTCTATACCCTACACTCTATACCATACACTGTATACCCTACACTCTATACCCTACACTCTACACTCTATATCCTACACTCTATACCCTACACTTTACACTCTACACCCTACACTCTACATTCTATACCCTACACTCTAAACTCTACACTCTATAGCCTACACTCTATACCCTACACTCTATACCCTACACTCTACACTTTATACCCTACACTCTATACCATACACTCTATACCCTACACTCTACACTTTATACCCTACACTCTATACCATACACTCTATACCCTACACTCTACACTGTATACCATACACTCTATGCCCCACACTCTCTACCCTAAACTCTACATTCTATACCCTACACTCTACACCCTAAGCTCTATACCATACACTCTATACCCTACACTCTATACCCTACACTCTATACCCTACACTCTATACCCTACACCCTACGCTCTATACGCTACACTCTATAACCTACACTCTATACCCTACACTCTATACCCTACACTCTATACCCTACACTCTATACCATACACTCTATACCCTACACTCTATACCCTACACTCTATACCCTACACTATACACTCTATACCCTACACTCTACATTGTATACCATACACTCTATGCCCCACACTCTATGCCCTAAACTCTACACTCTATACCCTACACTCTACACCCTAAGCTCTATACCCTACACTCTATACCCTACACTTTATACCCTACACTCTATACCCTACAATCTATACCCTACACTCTACACTATATACCCTACACTCTATACCCTACACCCTACGCTCTATACGCTACACTCTATACCCTTCACTCTACACTCTACACTGTATACCATACACTCTATGCCCCACACTCTATACCCTAAACTCTACACTCTATACCCTACACTCTACACCCTAAACTCTATAACATACACTCTATACCCTACACTCTACACTCTATACCCTACACTCTACACTCTATACCCTACACTCTACACTCTATACCCTACACTCTATACCATACACTCTATACCCTACACTCTACACTCTATACCCTACACTCTATACCCTACACTCTATACCCTACACTCTACACTCTATACCCTACACTCTATACCCTACACTCTACACTCTATACCCTACACTCTATACCCTACACTCTATACCATACACTCTATACCATATACGCTATACCCTACACTCTATACCCTACACTCTACACCCTACACTCTATACCCTACACTCTACACTCTATACCCTACACTCTATACCCTACACTCTATACTCTACACTCTATACCCTACACTCTATACCCTACACTCTACACTCTATACCCTACACTCTACACTATATACCCTACACACTATACCCTAAACTCTATACCCTACACTCTACACTCTATACCCTACACTCTACACCCTGCAATCTGTACCCTACACTCTATACCCTACACTCTACACTCTGTACCCTACACTCTATACCCTACACTCTATACCCTACACTCTATACCCTACACTCTATACCCTACACTCTACACTCTATACCCTACACTCTATACCATACACTCTACACCCTACACTCTATACCATACACTCTATACCCTACACTTTACACTCTATACCCTGCACTCTATACCATACACTCTACACTTTATACCCTACACTCTATACCATACACACTATACCCTACACTCTATACCCTACACTCTATACCGTACACTCTATACCCTACACTCTAATCCCTACACTCTAATCCCTACACTCTAATCCCTACACTCTAATCCCTACACTCTATACCCTACACTCTATACTCTACACTCTACACTCTATACCCTACACTCTAATCCCTACACTCTAATCCCTACACTCTACACTCTATACCCTACACTCTATACCCTACACTCTATACCCTACACTCTACACTCTATACCCTACACTCTATACCCTACACTCTACACTCTATACCCTACACTCTATACCCTACACTCTATAAAATACACTCTATACCCTACACTCTACACTCTATACCATACACTCTATACCCTACACTCTATACCCTACACTCCACACCCTACACTCTATACCTTACACTCTATACCCTACACTCTAAAATCTATACCCTACACTCTATACCCTACACTCTATACCCTATACCCTACACTCTATACACTACACTCTATACCATACACGCTATACTCTATACCCTACACTCTATACCCTACACTCTATACCCTACACTCTATACCCTACACTCTAATCCCTACACTCTAATCCCTACACTCTAATCCCTACACTCTAATCCCTACACTCTAATCCCTACACTCTATACCCTACACTCTATACTCTACACTCTACACTCTATACCCTACACTCTAATCCCTACACTCTAATCCCTACACTCTACACTCTATACCCTACACTCTATACCCTACACTCTATACCCTACACTCTACACTCTATACCCTACACTCTATACCCTACACTCTACACTCTATACCCTACACTCTATACCCTACACTCTATAAAATACACTCTATACCCTACACTCTACACTCTATACCATACACTCTATACCCTACACTCTATACCATACACTCTATACCCTACACTCTATACTCTACACTCCACACCCTACACTCTATACCTTACACTCTATACCCTACACTCTAAAATCTATACCCTACACTCTATACCCTACACTCTATACCCTATACCCTACACTCTATACACTACACTCTATACCATACACGCTATACTCTATACCCTACACTCTATACCATACACTCTACATCCTACACTCTACACCACTCTACACCCCACACTCTACACCCTACACCCTACACTCTATACCCTACACTCCACACCATACACTCTATACCCTATACCCTATACCCTACATTCTATACCCTACACTCTATACCCTACACTCTATACCCTACACTCTATACCCTACACTCTACACTCTATACCCTACACTCTATACCATACACTGTAAACCCTACACTCTATACCCTACACTCTACACTCTATATCCTACACTCTATACCCTACACTTTACACTCTACACCCTACACTCTACATTCTATACCCTACACTCTAAACTCTACACTCTATAGCCTACACTCTATACCCTACACTCTATACCCTACACTCTACACTTTATACCCTACACTCTATACCATACACTCTATACCCTACACTCTACACTTTATACCCTACACTCTATACCATACACTCTATACCCTACACTCTATACCCTACACTATACACTCTATACCCTACACTCTACACTGTATACCATACACTCTATGCCCCACACTCTCTACCCTAAACTCTACATTCTATACCCTACACTCTACACCCTAAGCTCTATACCATACTCTCTATACCCTACACTCTATACCCTACACTCTATACCCTACACTCTATACCCTACACCCTACGCTCTATACGCTACACTCTATAACCTACACTCTATACCCTACACTCTATACTCTACACTCTACATTTTATACCCTACACTCTATACCATACACTCTATACCCTACACTCTATACCCTACACCCTACGCTCTATACGCTACACTCTATAACCTACACTCTATACCCTACACTCTATACCCTAAACTCTACACTCTATACACTACACTCTACACCCTAAGCTCTATACCCTACACTGTATACCCTACACTCTATACCCTACACTCTATACCCTACACCCTACGCTCTATACGCTACACTCTATACCCTACACTATACACTCTATACCCTACACTCTACACTGTATACCATACACTCTATGCCCCACACTCTATACCCTAAACTCTACACTCTATACCCTACACTCTACACCCTAAGCTCTATACCCTACACTCTATACCCTACACTCTACACTCTATACCCTACACTCTACACTCTACACTGTATACCATACACTCTATGCCCCACACTCTATACCCTAAAATCTACACTCTATACCCTACACTCTACACCCTAAACTCTATACCATACACTCTATACCCTACACTCTACACTCTATACCCTACACTCTACACTCTATACCCTACACTCTACACTCTATACCCTACACTCTATACCCTACACTCTATACCCTACACTCTACACTCTATACCCTACACTCTATACCCTACACTCTATACCCTACACTCTACACTCTATACCCTACACTCTATACCCTACACTCTACACTCTATACCCTACACTCTATACCCTACACTCTATACCATACACTCTATACCATATACTCTATACCCTACACTCTATACCCTACACTCTACACCCTACACTCTATACCCTACACTCTACACTCTATACCCTACACTCTATACCCTACACTCTATACCCTACACTCTATACCCTATACCCTACACTCTATACACTACACTCTATACCATACACGCTATACTCTATACCCTACACTCTATACCATACACTCTAAATCCTACACTCTACACCACTCTACACCCCACACTCTACACCCTACACCCTACACTCTATACCCTACACTCTACACCATACACTCTATACCCTATACCCTATACCCTACAATCTATACCCTACACTCTATACCCTACACTCTATACCCTACACTCTATACCCTACACTCTATACCCTACACTCTACACTCTATACCCTACACTCTACACTATATACCCTACACACTATACCCTAAACTCTATACCCTACACTCTACACTCTATACCCTACACTCTACACCCTGCACTCTGTACCCTACACTCTATACCCTACACTCTACACTCTGTACCCTACACGCTATACCCTACACTCTATACCCTACACTCTACACTCTATACCCTACACTCTATACCATACAGTCTACACTCTACACTCTATACCATACACTCTATACCCTACACTTTACACTCTATACCCTACATTCTATACCATACACTCTACACTTTATACCCTACACACTATACCCTACACTCTATACCCTACACTCTATAACCTACACTCTATACCCTACACTCTAATCCCTACACTCTAATCCCTACACTCTAATCCCTACACTCTAATCCCTACACTCTAATCCCTACACTCTATACCCTACACTCTATACTCTACACTCTACACTCTATACCCTACACTCTAATCCCTACACTCTAATCCCTACACTCTACACTCTATACCCTACACTCTATACCCTACACTCTATACCCTACACTCTACACTCTATACCCTACACTCTATACCCTACACTCTACACTCTATACCCTACACTCTATACCCTACACTCTATAAAATACACTCTATACCCTACACTCTACACTCTATACCATACACTCTATACCCTACACTCTATACCATACACTCTATACCCTACACTCTATACCCTACACTCCACACCCTACACTCTATACCTTACACTCTATACCCTACACTCTAAAATCTATACCCTACACTCTATACCCTACACTCTATACCCTATACCCTACACTCTGTACACTACACTCTATACCATACACGCTATACTCTATACCCTACACTCTATACCATACACTCTACATCCTACACTCTACACCACTCTACACCCCACACTCTACACCCTACACCCTACACTCTATACCATACACTCTACACCATACACTCTATACCCTATACCCTATACCCTACAATCTATACCCTACACTCTATACCCTACACTCTATACCCTACACTCTATACCCTACACTCTACACTCTATACCCTACACTCTATACCATACACTGTATACCCTACACTCTATACCCTACACTCTACACTCTATATCCTACACTCTATACCCTACACTTTACACTCTACACCCTACACTCTACATTCTATACCCTACACTCTAAACTCTACACTCTATAGCCTACACTCTAAACCCTACACTCTATACCCTACACTCTACACTTTATACCCTACACTCTATACCATACACTCTATACCCTACACTCTACACTTTATACCCTACACTCTATACCATACACTCTATACCCTACACTCTATACCCTACACTATACACTCTATACCCTACACTCTACACTGTATACCATACACTCTATGCCCCACACTCTCTACCCTAAACTCTACATTCTATACCCTACACTCTACACCCTAAGCTCTATACCATACACTCTATACCCTACACTCTATACCCTACACTCTATACCCTACACTCTATACCCTACACCCTACGCTCTATACGCTACACTCTATAACCTACACTCTATACCCTACACTCTATACCCTACACTCTACACTTTATACCCTACACTCTATACCATACACTCTATACCCTACACTCTATACCCTACACTCTATACCCTACACTCTATACCCTACACTCTATACCCTACACCCTACGCTCTATACGCTACACTCTATTCCCTAAACTCTACACTCTATACCCTACACTCTACACCCTAAGCTCTATACCCTACACTCTATACCCTACACTCTACACTCTATACCCTACACTCTATACCCTACACCCTAAGCTCTATACGCTACACTCTATAACCTACACTCTATACCCTACACTCTATACCCTAAACTCTACACTCTATACCCTACACTCTACACCCTAAGCTCTATACCCTACACTCTATACCCTACACTCTATACCCTACACTCTATACCCTACACTCTATACCCTACACCCTACGCTCTATACGCTACACTCTATACGCTACACTATACACTCTATACCCTACACTCTACACTGTATACCATACACTCTATGCCCCACACTCTATACCCTAAACTCTACACTCTATACCCTACACTCTACACCCTAAACTCTATACCATACACTCTATACCCTACACTCTACACTCTATACCCTACACTCTACACTCTATACCCTACACTCTACACTCTATACCCTACACTCTATACCATACACTCTATACCCTACACTCTACACTCTATACCCTACACTCTATACCCTACACTCTATACCCTACACTCTACACTCTATACTCTACACTCTATACCCTACACTCTACACTCTATACCCTACACTCTATACCCTACACTCTATACCATACACTCTATACCATATACTCTATACCCTACACTCTATACCCTACACTCTACACCCTACACTCTATACCCTACACTCTACACTCTATACCCTACACTCTATACCCTACACTCTATACCCTACACTCTATACCCTACACTCTATACCCTATACCCTACACTCTATACACTACACTCTATACCATACACGCTATACTCTATACCCTACACTCTATACCATACACTCTAAATCCTACACTCTACACCACTCTACACCCCACACTCTACACCCTACACCCTACACTCTATACCCTACACTCTACACCATACACTCTATACCCTATACCCTATACCCTACAATCTATACCCTACACTCTATACCCTACACTCTATACCCTACACTCTACACTCTATACCCTACACTCTATACCATACACTGTATACCCTACACTCTATACCCTACACTCTACACTCTATATCCTACACTCTATACCCTACACTTTACACTCTACACCCTACACTCTACATTCTATACCCTACACTCTAAACTCTACACTCTATAGCCTACACTCTATACCCTACACTCTATACCCTACACTCTACACTTTATACCCTACACTCTATACCATACACTCTATACCCTACACTCTACACTTTATACCCTACACTCTATACCATACACTCTATACCCTTCACTCTATACCCTACACTATACACTCTATACCCTACACTCTACACTGTATACCATACACTCTATGCCCCACACTCTCTACCCTAAACTCTACATTCTATACCCTACACTCTACACCCTAAGCTCTATACCATACACTCTATACCCTACACTCTATACCCTACACTCTATACCCTACACTCTATACCCTACACCCTACGCTCTATACGCTACACTCTATAACCTACACTCTATACCCTACACTCTATACCCTACACTCTACACTTTATACCCTACACTCTATACCATACACTCTATATCCTACACTCTATACCCTACACTCTATACCCTACACTCTATACCCTACACTCTATACCCTACACCCTACGCTCTATACGCTACACTCTATAACCTACACTCTATACCTTACACTCTATACCCTAAACTCTACACTCTATACCCTACACTCTACACCCTAAGCTCTATACCCTACACTCTATACCCTACACTCTATACCCTACACTCTATACCCTACACTCTATACCCTACACCCTACGCTCTATACGCTACACTCTATACCCTACACTATACACTCTATACCCTACACTCTACACTGCATACCATACACTCTATGCCCCACACTCTATACCCTAAACTCTACACTCTATACCCTACACTCTACACCCTAAGCTCTATACCCTACACTCTATACCCTACACTCTACACTCTATACCCTACACTCTATACCCTACACCCTACGCTCTATACGCTACACTCTATACCCTACACTCTACACTCTACACTGTATACCATACACTCTATGCCCCACACTCTATACCCTAAACTCTACACTCTATACCCTACACTCTACACCCTAAACTCTATACCATACACTCTATACCCTACACTCTACACTCTATACCCTACACTCTACACTCTATACCCTACACTCTACACTCTATACCCTACACTCTATACCATACACTATATACCCTACACTCTACACTCTATACCCTACACTCTATACCCTACACTCTATACCCTACACTCTACACTCTATACCCCACACTCTACACTCTATACCCTACACTCTATACCCTACACTCTATACCATACACTCTATACCATATACTCTATACCCTACACTCTATACCCTACACTCTACACCCTACACTCTATACCCTACACTCTACACTCTATAACCTACACTCTATACCCTACACTCTATACCCTACACTCTATACCCTACACTCTATACCCTACACTCTACACTCTATACCCTACACTCTACACTATATACCCTACACACTATACCCTAAACTCTATACCCTACACTCTACACTCTATACCCTACACTCTACACCCTGCACTCTGTACCCTACACTCTATACCCTACACTCTACACTCTGTACCCTACACTCTATACCCTACACTCTATACCCTACACTCTATACCCTACACTCTATACCCTACACTCTACACCCTACACTCTATACCATACACTCTACACCCTACACTCTATACCATACACTCTATACCCTACACTTTACACTCTATACCCTACACTCTATACCATACACTCTACACTTTATACCCTACACTCTATACCATACACATTATACCCTACACTCTATACCCTACACTCTATACCCTACACTCTATACCCTACACTCTAATCCCTACACTCTAATCCCTACACTCTGATCCCTACACTCTAATCCCTACACTCTAATCCCTACACTCTATACCCTACACTCTATACTCTACACTCTACACTCTATACCCTACACTCTAATCCCTACACTCTAATCCCTACACTCTACACTCTATACCCTACACTCTATACCCTACACTCTATACCCTACACTCTACACTCTATACCCTACACTCTATACCCTACACTCTACACTCTATACCCTACACTCTATACCCTACACTCTATACCATACACTCTATACCCTACACTCTATACCCTACACTCCACACCCTACACTCTATACCTTACACTCTATACCCTACACTCTAAAATCTATACCCTACACTCTATACCCTACACTCTATACCCTATACCCTACACTCTATACACTACACTCTATACCATACACGCTATACTCTATACCCTACACTCTATACCATACACTCTACATCCTACACTCTACACCACTCTACACCCCACACTCTACACCCTACACTCTATACCTTACACTCTACACCATACACTCTATACCCTATACCCTATACCCTACAATCTATACCCTACACTCTATACCCTACACTCTATACCCTACACTCTATACCCTACACTCTACACTCTATACCCTACACTCTATACCATACACTGTATACCCTACACTCTATACCCTACACTCTACACTCTATATCCTACACTCTATACCCTACACTTTACACTCTACACCCTACACTCTACATTCTATACCCTACACTCTAAACTCTACACTCTATTGCCTACACTCTATACCGTAGACTCTATACCCTACACTCTACACTTTATACCCTACACTCTATACCATTCACTCTATACCCTACACTCTACACTTTATACCCTACACTCTATACCATACACTCTATACCCTACACTCTATACCCTACACTATACACTCTATACCCTACACTCTACACTGTATACCATACACTCTATGCCCCACACTCTCTACCCTAAACTCTACATTCTATACCCTACACTCTACACCCTAAGCTCTATACCATACACTCTATACCCTACACTCTATACCCTACACTCTATACCCTACACTCTATACCCTACACCCTACGCTCTATACGCTACACTCTATAACCTACACTCTATACCCTACACTCTATACCCTAAACTCTACACTCTATACCCTACACTCTACACCCTAAGCTCTATACCCTACACTCTATACCCTACACTCTATACCCTACACTCTATACCCTACACCCTACGCTCTATACGCTACACTCTATACCCTACACTATACACTCTATACCCTACACTCTACACTGTATACCATACACTCTATGCCCCACACTCTATACCCTAAACTCTACACTCTATACCCTACACTCTACACCCTAAGCTCTATACCCTACACTCTATACCCTACACTCTACACTCTATACCCTACACTCTATACCCTACACCCTACGCTCTATACGCTACACTCTATACCCTACACTCTACACTCTACACTGTATACCATACACTCTATGCCCCACACTCTATACCCTAAACTCTACACTCTATACCCTACACTCTACACCCTAAACTCTATACCATACACTCTATACCCTACACTCTACACTCTATACCCTACACTCTACACTCTATACCCTACACTCTACACTCTATACCCTACACTCTATACCATACACTCTATACCCTACACTCTACACTCTATACCCTACACTCTATACCCTACACTCTATACCCTACACTCTACACTCTATACCCTACACTCTATACCCTACACTCTACACTCTATACCCTACACTCTATACCCTACACTCTATACCATACACTCTATACCATATACTCTATACCCTACACTCTATACCCTACACTCTACACCCTACACTCTATACCCTACACTCTACACTCTATACCCTACACTCTATACCCTACACTCTATACCCTACACTCTATACCCTACACTCTATACCCTATACCCTACACTCTATACACTACACTCTATACCATACACGCTATACTCTATACCCTACACTCTATACCATACACTCTAAATCCTACACTCTACACCCCACACTCTACACCCCACACTCTACACCCTACACCCTACACTCTATACCCTACACTCTACACCATACACTCTATACCCTATACCCTATACCCTACAATCTATACCCTACACTCTATACCCTACACTCTATACCCTACACTCTACACTCTATACCCTACACTCTATACCATACACTGTATACCCTACACTCTATACCCTACACTCTACACTCTATATCCTACACTCTATACCCTACACTTTACACTCTACACCCTACACTCTACATTCTATAACCTACACTCTAAACTCTACACTCTATAGCCTACACTCTATACCCTACACTCTATACCCTACACTCTACACTTTATACCCTACACTCTATACCATACACTCTATACCCTACACTCTACACTTTATACCCTACACTCTATACCATACACTCTATACCCTTCACTCTATACCCTACACTATACACTCTATACCCTACACTCTACACTGTATACCATACACTCTATGCCCCACACTCTCTACCCTAAACTCTACATTCTATACCCTACACTCTACACCCTAAGCTCTATACCATACACTCTATACCCTACACTCTATACCCTACACTCTATACCCTACACTCTATACCCTACACCCTACGCTCTATACGCTACACTCTATAACCTACACTCTATACCCTACACTCTATACCCTACACTCTACACTTTATACCCTACACTCTATACCATACACTCTATACCCTACACTCTATACCCTACACTCTATACCCTACACTCTATACCCTACACTCTATACCCTACACCCTACGCTCTATACGCTACACTCTATAACCTACACTCTATACCTTACACTCTATACCCTAAACTCTACACTCTATACCCTACACTCTACACCCTAAGCTCTATACCCTACACTCTATACCCTACACTCTATACCCTGCACTCTGTACCCTACACTCTATACCCTACACTCTACACTCTGTACCCTACACTCTATACCCTACACTCTATACCCTACACTCTATACCCTACACTATATACCCTACACTCTACACCCTACACTCTATACCATACACTCTACACCCTACACTCTATACCATACACTCTATACCCTACACTTTACACTCTATACCCTACACTCTATACCATACACTCTACACTTTATACCCTACACTCTATACCATACACACTATACCCTACACTCTATACCCTACACTCTATACCCTACACTCTATACCCTACACTCTAATCCCTACACTCTAATCCCTACACTCTGATCCCTACACTCTAATCCCTACACTCTAATCCCTACACTCTATACCCTACACTCTATACTCTACACTCTACACTCTATACCCTACACTCTAATCCCTACACTCTAATCCCTACACTCTACACTCTATACCCTACACTCTATACCCTACACTCTATACCCTACACTCTACACTCTATACCCTACACTCTATACCCTACACTCTACACTCTATACCCTACACTCTATACCCTACACTCTATACCATACACTCTATACCCTACACTCTATACCCTACACTCCACACCCTACACTCTATACCTTACACTCTATACCCTACACTCTAAAATCTATACCCTACACTCTATACCCTACATTCTATACCCTATACCCTACACTCTATACACTACACTCTATACCATACACGCTATACTCTATACCCTACACTCTATACCATACACTCTACATCCTACACTCTACACCACTCTACACCCCACACTCTACACCCTACACTCTATACCTTACACTCTACACCATACACTCTATACCCTATACCCTATACCCTACAATCTATACCCTACACTCTATACCCTACACTCTATACCCTACACTCTATACCCTACACTCTACACTCTATACCCTACACTCTATACCATACACTGTATACCCTACACTCTATACCCTACACTCTACACTCTATATCCTACACTCTATACCCTACACTTTACACTCTACACCCTACACTCTACATTCTATACCCTACACTCTAAACTCTACACTCTATTGCCTACACTCTATACCGTAGACTCTATACCCTACAATCTACACTTTATACCCTACACTCTATACCATACACTCAATACCCTACACTCTACACTTTATACCCTACACTCTATACCATACACTCTATACCCTACACTCTATACCCTACACTATACACTCTATACCCTACACTCTACACTGTATACCATACACTCTATGCCCCACACTCTCTACCCTAAACTCTACATTCTATACCCTACACTCTACACCCTAAGCTCTATACCATACACTCTATACCCTACACTCTATACCCTACACTCTATACCCTACACCCTACGTTCTATACACTACACTCTATAACCTACACTCTATACCCTACACTCTATACCCTAAACTCTACACTCTATACCCTACACTCTACACCCTAAGCTCTATACCCTACACTCTATACCCTACACTCTATACCCTACACTCTATACCCTACACTCTATACCCTACACCCTACGCTCTATACGCTACACTCTATACCCTACACTATACACTCTATACCCTACACTCTACACTGTATACCATACACTCTATGCCCCACACTCTATACCCTAAACTCTACACTCTATACCCTACACTCTACACCCTAAGCTCTATACCCTACACTCTATACCCTACACTCTACACTCTATACCCTACACTCTATACCCTACACCCTACGCTCTATACGCTACACTCTATACCCTACACTCTACACTCTACACTGTATACCATACACTCTATGCCCCACACTCTATACCCTAAACTCTACACTCTATACCCTACACTCTACACCCTAAACTCTATACCATACACTCTATACCCTACACTCTACACTCTATACCCTACACTCTACACTCTATACCCTACACTCTACACTCTATACCCTACACTCTATACCATACACTCTATACCCTACACTCTACACTCTATACCCTACACTCTATACCCTACACTCTATACCCTACACTCTACACTCTATACCCTACACTCTATACCCTACACTCTACACTCTATACCCTACACTCTATACCCTACACTCTATACCATACACTCTATACCATATACTCTATACCCTACACTCTATACCCTACACTCTACACCCTACACTCTATACCCTACACTCTACACTCTATACCCTACACTCTATACCCTACACTCTATACCCTACACTCTATACCCTACACTCTATACCCTATACCCTACACTCTATACACTACACTCTATACCATACACGCTATACTCTATACCCTACACTCTATACCATACACTCTAAATCCTACACTCTACACCACTCTACACCCCACACTCTACACCCTACACCCTACACTCTATACCCTACACTCTACACCATACACTCTATACCCTATACCCTATACCCTACAATCTATACCCTACACTCTATACCCTACACTCTATACCCTACACTCTACACTCTATACCCTACACTCTATACCATACACTGTATACCCTACACTCTATACCCTACACTCTACACTCTATATCCTACACTCTATACCCTACACTTTACACTCTACACCCTACACTCTACATTCTATGACCTACACTCTAAACTCTACACTCTATAGCCTACACTCTATACCCTACACTCTATACCCTACACTCTACACTTTATACCCTACACTCTATACCATACACTCTATACCCTACACTCTACACTTTATACCCTACACTCTATACCATACACTCTATACCCTTCACTCTATACCCTACACTATACACTCTATACCCTACACTCTACACTGTATACCATACACTCTATGCCCCACACTCTCTACCCTAAACTCTACATTCTATACCCTACACTCTACACCCTAAGCTCTATACCATACACTCTATACCCTACACTCTATACCCTACACTCTATACCCTACACTCTATACCCTACACCCTACGCTCTATACGCTATACTCTATAACCTACACTCTATACCCTACACTCTATACCCTACACTCTACACTTTATACCCTACACTCTATACCATACACTCTATACCCTACACTCTATACCCTACACTCTATACCCTACACTCTATACCCTACACCCTACGCTCTATACGCTACACTCTATAACCTACACTCTATACCTTACACTCTATACCCTAAACTCTACACTCTATACCCTACACTCTACACCCTAAGCTCTATACCCTACACTCTATACCCTACACTCTATACCCTACACTCTATACCCTACACTCTATACCCTACACCCTACGCTCTATACGCTACACTCTATACCCTACACTATACACTCTATACCCTACACTCTATACTGCATACCATACACTCTATGCCCCACACTCTATACCCTAAACTCTACACTCTATACCCTACACTCTACACCCTAAGCTCTATACCCTACACTCTATACCCTACACTCTACACTCTATACCCTACACTCTATACCCTACACCCTACGCTCTATACGCTACACTCTATACCCTACACTCTACACTCTACACTGTATACCATACACTCTATGCCCCACACTCTATACCCTAAACTCTACACTCTATACCCTACACTCTACACCCTAAACTCTATACCATACACTCTATACCCTACACTCTACACTCTATACCCTACACTCTACACTCTATACCCTACACTCTACACTCTATACCCTACACTCTATACCATACACTATATACCCTACACTCTACACTCTATACCCTACACTCTATACCCTACACTCTATACCCCACACTCTACACTCTATACCCCACACTCTACACTCTATACCCTACACTCTATACCCTACACTCTATACCATACACTCTATACCATATACTCTATACCCTACACTCTATACCCTACACTCTACACCCTACACTCTATACCCTACACTCTACACTCTATAACCTACACTCTATACCCTACACTCTATACCCTACACTCTATACCCTACACTCTATACCCTACACTCTACACTCTATACCCTACACTCTACACTATATACCCTACACACTATACCCTAAACTCTATACCCTACACTCTACACTCTATACCCTACACTCTACACCCTGCACTCTGTACCCTACACTCTATACCCTACACTCTACACTCTGTACCCTACACTCTATACCCTACACTCTATACCCTACACTCTATAACCTACACTCTATACCCTACACTCTACACCCTACACTCTATACCATACACTCTACACCCTACACTCTATACCATACACTCTATACCCTACACTTTACACTCTATACCCTACACTCTATACCATACACTCTACACTTTATACCCTACACTCTATACCATACACACTATACCCTACACTCTATACCCTACACTCTATACCCTACACTCTATACCCTACACTCTAATCCCTACACTCTAATCCCTACACTCTGATCCCTACACTCTAATCCCTACACTCTAATCCCTACACTCTATACCCTACACTCTATACTCTACACTACTACACTCTATACCCTACACTCTAATCCCTACACTCTAATCCCTACACTCTACACTCTATACCCTACACTCTATACCCTACACTCTATACCCTACACTCTACACTCTATACCCTACACTCTATACCCTACACTCTACACTCTATACCCTACACTCTATACCCTACACTCTATACCATACACTCTATACCCTACACTCTATACCCTACACTCCACACCCTACACTCTATACCTTACACTCTATACCCTACACTCTAAAATCTATACCCTACACTCTATACCCTACACTCTATACCCTATACCCTACACTCTATACACTACACTCTATACCATACACGCTATACTCTATACCCTACACTCTATACCATACACTCTACATCCTACACTCTACACCACTCTACACCCCACACTCTACACCCTACACTCTATATCTTACACTCTACACCATACACTCTATACCCTATACCCTATACCCTACAATCTATACCCTACACTCTATACCCTACACTCTATACCCTACACTCTATACCCTACACTCTACACTCTATACCCTACACTCTATACCATACACTGTATACCCTACACTCTATACCCTACAATCTACACTCTATATCCTACACTCTATACCCTACACTTTACACTCTACACCCTACACTCTACATTCTATACCCTACACTCTAAACTCTACACTCTATTGCCTACACTCTATACCGTAGACTCTATACCCTACACTCTACACTTTATACCCTACACTCTACACCCTAAGCTCTATACCCTACACTCTATACCCTACACTCTATACCCTACACTCTATACCCTACACTCTATACCCTACACCCTACGCTCTATACGCTACACTCTATACCCTACACTATACACTCTATACCCTACACTCTATACTGTATACCATACACTCTATGCCCCACACTCTATACCCTAAACTCTACACTCTATACCCTACACTCTACACCCTAAGCTCTATACCCTACACTCTATACCCTACACTCTACACTCTATACCCTACACTCTATACCCTACACCCTACGCTCTATACGCTACACTCTATACCCTACACTCTACACTGTATACCATACACTCTATGCCCCACACTCTATACCCTAAACTCTACACTCTATACCCTACAGTCTACACCCTAAACTCTATACCATACACTCTATACCCTACACTCTACACTCTATACCCTACACTCTACACTCTATACCCTACACTCTACACTCTATACCCTACACTCTATACCATACACTCTATACCCTACACTCTACACTCTATACCCTACACTCTATACCCTACACTCTATACCCTACACTCTACACTCTATACCCTACACTCTATACCCTACACTCTACACTCTATACCCTACACTCTATACCCTACACTCTATACCATACACTCTATACCATATACTCTATACCCTACACTCTATACCCTACACTCTACACCCTACACTCTATACCCTACACTCTACACTCTATACCCTACACTCTATACCCTACACTCTATACCCTACACTCTATACCCTATACCCTACACTCTATACACTACACTCTATACCATACACGCTATACTCTCTACCCTACACTCTATACCATACACTCTAAATCCTACACTCTACACCACTCTACACCCCACACTCTACACCCTACACCCTACACTCTATACCCTACACTCTACACCATACACTCTATACCCTATAACCTACAATCTATACCCTACACTCTATACCCTACACTCTATACCCTACACTCTACACTCTATACCCTACACTCTATACCATACACTGTATACCCTACACTCTATACCCTACACTCTACACTCTATATCCTACACTCTATACCCTACACTTTACACTCTACACCCTACACTCTACATTCTATAACCTACACTCTAAACTCTACACTCTATAGCCTACACTCTATACCCTACACTCTATACCCTACACTCTACACTTTATACCCTACACTCTATACCATACACTCTATACCCTACACTCTACACTTTATACCCTACACTCTATACCATACACTCTATACCCTTCACTCTATACCCGACACTATACACTCTATACCCTACACTCTACACTGTATACCATACACTCTATGCCCCACACTCTCTACCCTAAACTCTACATTCTATACCCTACACTCTACACCCTAAGCTCTATACCATACACTCTATACCCTACACTCTATACCCTACACTCTATACCCTACACTCTATACCCTACACCCTACGCTCTATACGCTACACTCTATAACCTACACTCTATACCCTACACTCTATACCCTACACTCTACACTTTATACCCTACACTCTATACCATACACTCTACACCCTACACTCTATACCCTACACTCTATACCCTACACTCTATACCCTACACCCTACGCTCTATACGCTACACTCTATAACCTACACTCTATACCCTACACTCTATACCCTAAACTCTACACTCTATACCCTACACTCTACACCCTAAGCTCTATACCCTACACTCTATACCCTACACTCTATACCCTACACTCTATACCCTACACTCTATACCCTACACCCTACGCTCTATACGCTACACTCTATACCCTACACTATACACTCTATACCCTACACTCTACACTGCATACCATACACTCTATGCCCCACACTCTATACCCTAAACTCTACACTCTATACCCTACACTCTACACCCTAAGCTCTATACCCTACACTCTATACCCTACACTCTACACTCTATACCCTACACTCTATACCCTACACCCTACGCTCTATACGCTACACTCTATACCCTACACTCTACACTCTACACTGTATACCATACACTCTATGCCCCACACTCTATACCCTAAACTCTACACTCTATACCCTACACTCTACACCCTAAACTCTATACCATACACTCTATACCCTACACTCTACACTCTATACCCTACACTCTACACTCTATACCCTACACTCTACACTCTATACCCTACACTCTATACCATACACTCTATACCCTACACTCTACACTCTATACCCTACAGTCTATACCCTACACTCTATACCCTACACTCTACACTCTATACCCTACACTCTATACCCTACACTCTACACTCTATACCCTACACTCTATACCCTACACTCTATACCATACACTCTATACCATATACTCTATACCCTACACTCTATACCCTACAATCTACACCCTACACTCTATACCCTACACTCTACACTCTATACCCTACACTCTATACCCTACACTCTATACCCTACACTCTATACCCTATACCCTACACTCTATACACTACACTCTATACCATACACGCTATACTCTATACCCTACACTCTATACCATACACTCTAAATCCTACACTCTACACCACTCTACACCCCACACTCTACACCCTACACCCTACACTCTATACCCTACACTCTACACCATACACTCTATACCCTATACCCTATACCCTACAATCTATACCCTACACTCTATACCCTACACTCTATACCCTACACTCTACACTCTATACCCTACACTCTATACCATACACTGTATACCCTACACTCTATACCCTACACTCTACACTCTATATCCTACACTCTATACCCTACACTTTACACTCTACACCCTACACTCTACATTCTATACCCTACACTCTAAACTCTACACTCTATAGCCTACACTCTATACCCTACACTCTATACCCTACACTCTACACTTTATACCCTACACTCTATACCATACACTCTATACCCTACACTCTACACTTTATACCCTACACTCTATACCATACACTCTATACCCTACACTCTATACCCTACACTATACACTCTATACCCTACACTCTACACTGTATACCATACACTCTATGCCCCACACTCTCTACCCTAAACTCTACATTCTATACCCTACACTCTACACCCTAAGCTCTATACCATACAATCTATACCCTACACTCTATACCCTACACTCTATACCCTACACTCTATACCCTACACCCTACGCTCTATACGCTACACTCTATAACCTACACTCTATACCCTACACTCTATACCCTACACTCTACACTTTATACCCTACACTCTATACCATACACTCTATACCCTACACTCTATACCCTACACTCTATACCCTACACTATACACTCTATACCCTACACTCTACACTGTATACCATACACTCTATGCCCCACACTCTATACCCTAAACTCTACACTCTATACCCTACACTCTACACCCTAAGCTCTATACCCTACACTATATACCCTACACTCAATACCCTACACTCTATACCCTACACTCTATACCCTACACCCTACGCTCTATACGCTACACTCTATACCCTACACTATACACTCTATACCCTACACTCTACACTGTATACCATACACTCTATGCCCCACACTCTATACCCTAAACTCTACACTCTATACCCTACACTCTACACCCTAAGCTCTATACCCTACACTCTATACCCTACACTCTACACTCTATACCCTACACTCTATACCCTACACCCTACGCTCTATACGCTACACTCTATACCCTACACTCTACACTCTACACTGTATACCATACACTCTATGCCCCACACTCTATACCCTAAACTCTACACTCTATACCCTACACTCTACACCCTAAACTCTATACCATACACTCTATACCCTACACTCTACACTCTATACCCTACACTCTATACCCTACACCTTACGCTCTATACGCTACACTCTATACCCTACACTGTACACTCTACATTGTATACCATACACTCTATGCCCCACACTCTATACCCTAAACCCTACACTCTATACCCTACACTCTACACTCTATACCCTACACTCTATACCATACACTCTATACCATATACTCTATACCCTACACTCTATACCCTACACTCTACACCCTACACTCTATACCCTACACTCTACACTCTATACCCTACACTCTATACCCTACACTCTATACCCTACACTCTATACCCTACACTCTATACCCTACACTCTACACTGTATACCATACACTCTATGCCCCACACTCTCTACCCTAAACTCTACATTCTATACCCTACACTCTACACCCTAAGCTCTATACCATACAATCTATACCCTACACTCTACACTATATACCCTACACACTATACCCTATACTCTATACCCTACACTCTACACTCTATACCCTACACTCTACACCCTGCACTCTGTACCTTACACTCTATACCCTACACTCTACACTCTGTACCCTACACTCTATACCCTACACTCTATACCCTACACTCTATACCCTACACTCTATACCCTACACTCTACACTCTATACCCTACACTCTATACCATACACTCTATACCCTACACTTTACACTCTATACCCTACACTCTATACCCTACACTCTATACCCTACACTCTATACCCTACACTCTATACCCTACACTCTATACCCTACACTCTAATCCCTACACTCTAATCCCTACACTCTAATCCCCACACTCTAATCCCTACACTCTAATCCCTACACTCTATACCCTACACTCTATACTCTACACTCTACACTCTATACCCTACACTCTAATCCCTACACTCTAATCCCTACACTCTACACTCTATACCCTACACTCTATACCCTACACTCTATACCCTACACTCTACACTCTATACCCTACACCCTATACCCTACACTCTACACTCTATACCCTACACTCTATACCCTACACTCTATAAAATACACTCTATACCCTACACTCTACACTCTATACCATACACTCTATACCCTACACTCTATACCATACACTCTATACCCTACACTCTATACCCTACACTCCACACCCTACACTCTATACCTTACACTCTATACCCTACACTCTAAAATCTATACCCTACACTCTATACCCTACACTCTATACCCTATACCCTACACTCTATACACTACACTCTATACCATACACGCTATACTCTATACCCTACACTCTATACCATACACTCTACATCCTACACTCAACACCACTCTACACCCCACACTCTACACCCTACACCCTACACTCTATACCCTACACTCTACACCATACACTCTATACCCTATACCCTATACTCTACAATCTATACCCTACACTCTATACCCTACACTCTATACCCTACACTCTATACCCTACACTCTACACTCTATACCCTACACTCTATACCATACACTGTATACCCTACACTCTATATCCTACACTCTATACCCTACACTTTACACTCTACACCCTACACTCTACATTCTACACCCTACACTCTAAACTCTACACTCTATAGCCTACACTCTATACCCTACACTCTATACCCTACACTCTACACTTTATACCCTACACTCTATACCATACACTCTATACCCTACACTCTACACTTTATACCCTACACTCTATACCATACACTCTATACCCTACACTCTATACCCTACACTATACACTCTATACCCTACACTCTACACTGTATACCATACACTCTATGCACCACACTCTCTACCCTAAACTCTACATTCTATACCCTACACTCTACACCCTAAGCTCTATACCATACAATCTATACCCTACACTCTATACCCTACACTCTATACCCTACACTCTATACCCTACACCCTACGCTCTATACGCTACACTCTATAACCTACACTCTATACCCTACACTCTATACCCTACACTCTACACTTTATACCCTACACTCTATACCATACACTCTATACCCTACATTCTATACCCTACACTCTATACCCTACACTATACACTCTATACCCTACACTCTACACTGTATACCATACACTCTATGCCCCACACTCTATACCCTAAACTCTACACTCTATACCCTACACTCTACACCCTAAGCTCTATACCCTACACTCTATACCCTACACTCTATACCCTACACTCTATACCCTACACTCTATACCCTACACCCTACGCTCTATACGCTACACTCTATACCCTACACTATACACTCTATACCCTACACTCTACACTGTATACCATACACTCTATGCCCCACACTCTATACCCTAAACTCTACACTCTATACCCTACACTCTACACCCTAAGCTCTATACCCTACACTCTATACCCTACACTCTACACTCTATACCCTACACTCTATACCCTACACCCTACGCTCTATACGCTACACTCTATACCCTACACTCTACACTCTACACTGTATACCATACACTCTATGCCCCACACTCTATACCCTAAACTCTACACTCTATACCCTACACTCTACACCCTAAACTCTATACCCTACACTCTATACCCTACACCCTACGCTCTATACGCTACACTCTATACCCTACACTATACACTCTATACGCTACACTCTATACCCTACACTGTACACTCTACATTGTATACCATACACTCTATGCCCCACACTCTATACCCTAAACCCTACACTCTATACCCTACACTCTACACTCTATACCCTACACTCTATACCATACACTCTATACCATATACTCTATACCCTACACTCTATACCCTACACTCTACACCCTACACTCTATACCCTACACTCTACACTCTATACCCTACACTCTATACCCTACACTCTATACCCTACACTCTATACCCTACACTCTATACCCTACACTCTACACTGTATACCATACACTCTATGCCCCACACTCTCTACCCTAAACTCTACATTCTATACCCTACACTCTACACCCTAAGCTCTATACCATACAATCTATACCCTACACTCTACACTATATACCCTACACACTATACCCTAAACTCTATACCCTACACTCTACACTCTATACCCTACACTCTACACCCTGCACTCTGTACCTTACACTCTATACCCTACACTCTACACTCTGTACCCTACACTCTATACCCTACACTCTATACCCTACACTCTATACCCTACACTCTATACCCTACACTCTACACTCTATACCCTACACTCTATACCATACACTCTACACCCTACACTCTATACCATACACTCTATACCCTACACTTTACACTCTATACCCTACACTCTATACCCTACACTCTATACCCTACACTCTATACCCTACACTCTAATCCCTACACTCTAATCCCTACACTCTAATCCCTACACTCTAATCCCTACACTCTATACCCTACACTCTATACTCTACACTCTATACCCTACACTCTAATCCCTACACTCTAATCCCTACACTCTACACTCTATACCCTACACTCTATACCCTACACTCTATACCCTACACTCTACACTCTATACCCTACACCCTATACCCTACACTCTACACTCTATACCCTACACTCTATACCCTACACTCTATAAAATACACTCTATACCCTACACTCTACACTCTATACCATACACTCTATACCCTACACTCTATACCATACACTCTATACCCTACACTCTATACTCTACACTCCACACCCTACACTCTATACCTTACACTCTATACCCTACACTCTAAAATCTATACCCTACACTCTATACCCTACACTCTATACCCTATACCCTACACTCTATACACTACACTCTATACCATACACGCTATACTCTATACCCTACACTCTATACCATACACTCTACATCCTACACTCAACACCACTCTACACCCCACACTCTACACCCTACACCCTACACTCTATACCCTACACTCTACACCATACACTCTATACCCTATACCCTATACTCTACAATCTATACCCTACACTCTATACCCTACACTCTATACCCTACACTCTATACCCTACACTCTACACTCTATACCCTACACTCTATACCATACACTGTATACCCTACACTCTATACCCTACACTCTACACTCTATATCCTACACTCTATACCCTACACTTTACACTCTACACCCTACACTCTACATTCTATACCCTACACTCTAAACTCTACACTCTATAGCCTACACTCTATACCCTACACTCTATACCCTACACTCTACACTTTATACCCTACACTCTATACCATACACTCTATACCCTACACTCTACACTTTATACCCTACACTCTATACCATACACTCTATACCCTAAACTCTATACCCTACACTATACACTCTATACCCTACACTCTACACTGTATACCATACACTCTATGCCCCACACTCTCTACCCTAAACTCTACATTCTATACCCTACACTCTACACCCTAAGCTCTATACCATACAATCTATACCCTACACTCTATACCCTACACTCTATACCCTACACTCTATACCCTACACCCTACGCTGTATACGCTACACTCTATAACCTACACTCTATACCCTACACTCTATACCCTACACTCTACACTTTATACCCTACACTCTATACCATACACTCTATACCCTACATTCTATACCCTACACTCTATACCCTACACTATACACTCTATACCCTACACTCTACACTGTATACCATACACTCTATGCCCCACACTCTATACCCTAAACTCTACACTCTATACCCTACACTCTACACCCTAAGCTCTATACCCTACACTCTATACCCTACACTCTATACCCTACACTCTATACCCTACACTCTATACCCTACACCCTACGCTCTATACGCTACACTCTATACCCTACACTATACACTCTATACCCTACACTCTACACTGTATACCATACACTCTATGCCCCACACTCTATACCCTAAACTCTACACTCTATACCCTACACTCTACACCCTAAGCTCTATACCCTACACTCTATACCCTACACTCTACACTCTATACCCTACACTCTATACCCTACACCCTACGCTCTATACGCTACACTCTATACCCTACACTCTACACTCTACACTGTATACCATACACTCTATGCCCCACACTCTATACCCTAAACTCTACACTCTATACCCTACACTCTACACCCTAAACTCTATACCCTACACTCTATACCCTACACCCTACGCTCTATACGCTACACTCTATACCCTACACTATACACTCTATACCCTACACTCTACACTGTATACCATACACTCTATGCCCCACACTCTATACCCTAAACTCTACACTCTATACCCTACACTCTACACCCTAAGCTTCATACCCTACACTCTATTCCCTACAATCCACACTCTATACCCTACACTCTATACCCTACACCCTACGCTCTATACGCTACACTCTATACCCTACACTCTACACTCTACACTGTATACCATACACTCTATGCCCCACACTCTATACCCTAAACTCTACACTCTATACCCTACACTCTACACCCTAAACTCTATACCATACACTCTATACCCTACACTCTACACTCTATACCCTACACTCTACACTCTATACCCTACACTCTACACTCTATACCCTACACTCTATACCATACACTCTATACCCTACACTCTACACTCTATACCCTACACTCTATACCCTACACTCTATACCCTACACTCTACACTCTATACCCTACACTCTATACCCTACACTCTACACTCTATACCCTACACTCTATACCATACACTCTATACCATATACTCTATACCCTACACTCTATACCCTACACTCTACACCCTACACTCTATACCCTACACTCTACACTCTATACCCTACACTCTATACCCTACACTCTATACCCTACACTCTATACCCTACACTCTATACCCTATACCCTACACTCTATACACTACACTCTATACCATACACGCTATACTCTATACCCTACACTCTATACCATACACTCTAAATCCTACACTCTACACCACTCTACACCCCACACTCTACACCCTACACTCTATACCCTACACTCTATACCCTACACTCTATACCCTACACCCTACGCTCTATACGCTACACTCTATACCCTACACTATACACTCTATACCCTACACTCTACACTGTATACCATACACTCTATGCCCCACACTCTATACCCTAAACTCTACACTCTATACCCTACACTCTACACCCTAAGCTCTATACCCTACACTCTATACCCTACACTCTACACTCTATACCCTACACTCTATACCCTACACCCTACGCTCTATACGCTACACTCTATACCCTACACTCTACACTCTACACTGTATACCATACACTCTATGCCCCACACTCTATACCCTAAACTCTACACTCTATACCCTACACTCTACACCCTAAACTCTATACCCTACACTCTATAGCCTACACCCTACGCTCTATACGCTACACTCTATACCCTACACTATACACTCTATACCCTACACTCTACACTGTATACCATACACTCTATGCCCCACACTCTATACCCTAAACTCTACACTCTATACCCTACACTCTACACCCTAAGCTTCATACCCTACACTCTATACCCTACAATCCACACTCTATACCCTACACTCTATACCCTACACCCTACGCTCTATACGCTACACTCTATACCCTACACTCTACACTCTACACTGTATACCATACACTCTATGCCCCACACTCTATACCCTAAACTCTACACTCTATACCCTACACTCTACACCCTAAACTCTATACCATACACTCTATACCCTACACTCTACACTCTATACCCTACACTCTACACTCTATACCCTACACTCTACACTCTATACCCTACACTCTATACCATACACTCTATACCCTACACTCTACACTCTATACCCTACACTCTATACCCTACACTCTATACCCTACACTCTACACTCTATACCCTACACTCTATACCCTACACTCTACACTCTATACCCTACACTCTATACCATACACTCTATACCATATACTCTATACCCTACACTCTATACCCTACACTCTACACCCTACACTCTATACCCTACACTCTACACTCTATACCCTACACTCTATACCCTACACTCTATACCCTACACTCTATACCCTACACTCTATACCCTATACCCTACACTCTATACACTACACTCTATACCATACACGCTATACTCTATACCCTACACTCTATACCATACACTCTAAATCCTACACTCTACACCACTCTACACCCCACACTCTACACCCTACACCCTACACTCTATACCCTACACTCTACACCATACACTCTATACCCTATACCCTATACCCTACAATCTATACCCTACACTCTATACCCTACACTCTATACCCTACACTCTACACTCTATACCCTACACTCTATACCATACACTGTATACCCTACACTCTATACCCTACACTCTACACTCTATATCCTACACTCTATACCCTACACTTTACACTCTACACCCTACACTCTACATTCTATACCCTACACTCTAAACTCTACACTCTATAGCCTACACTCTATACCCTACACTCTATACCCTACACTCTACACTTTATACCCTACACTCTATACCATACACTCTATACCCTACACTCTACACTTTATACCCTACACTCTATACCATACACTCTATGCCCTACACTCTATACCCTACACTATACACTCTATACCCTACACTCTACACTGTATACCATACACTCTATGCCCCACACTCTCTACCCAAAACTCTACATTCTATACCCTACACTCTACACCCTAAGCTCTATACCATACACTCTATACCCTACACTCTATACCCTACACTCTATACCCTACACTCTATACCCTACACCCTACGCTCTATACGCTACACTCTATAACCTACACTCTATACCCTACACTCTATACCCTACACTCTACACTTTATACCCTACACTCTATACCCTACACTCTATACCCTACACTCTATACCCTACACTCTATACCCTACACTCTATACCCTACACCCTACGCTCTATACGCTACACTCTATAACCTACACTCTATACCTTACACTCTATACCCTAAACTCTACACTCTATACCCTACACTCTACACCCTAAGCTCTATACCCTACACTCTATACCCTACACTCTATACCCTACACTCTATACCCTACACTCTATACCCTACACCCTACGCTCTATATGCTACACTCTATACCCTACACTATACACTCTATACCCTACACTCTACACTGCATACCATACACTCTATGCCCCACACTCTATACCCTAAACTCTACACTCTATACCCTACACTCTACACCCTAAGCTCTATACCCTACACTCTATACACTACACTCTACACTCTATACCATACACTCTATACCCTACACCCTACGCTCTATACGCTACACTCTATACCCTACACTCTACACTGTATACCATACACTCTATGCCCCACACTCTATACCCTAAACTCTACACTCTATACCCTACACTCTACACCCTAAACTCTATACCATACACTCTATACCCTACACTCTACACTCTATACCCTACACTCTACACTCTATACCCTACACTCTACACTCTATACCCTACACTCTATACCATACACTCTATACCCTACACTCTACACTCTATACCCTACACTCTATACCCTACACTCTATACCCTACACTCTACACTCTATACCCTACACTCTATACCCTACACTCTATACCATACACTCTATACCATATACTCTATACCCTACACTCTATACCCTACACTCTACACCCTACACTCTATACCCTACACTCTACACTCTATACCCTACACTCTATACCCTACACTCTATACCCTACACTCTATACCCTACACTCTATACTCTATACCCTACACTCTACACTATATACCCTACACACTATACCCTAAACTCTATACCCTACACTCTACACTCTATACCCTACACTCTACACCCTGCACTCTGTACCCTACACTCTATACCCTACACTCTATACCCTACACCCTACGCTCTATACGCTACACTCTATAACCTACACTCTATACCCTACACTCTATACCCTACACTCTACTCTTTATACCCTACACTCTATACCATACACTCTATACCCTACACTCTATACCCTACACTCTATACCCTACACTCTATACCCTACACTCTATACCCTACACCCTACGCTCTATACGCTACACTCTATAACCTACACTCTATACCTTACACTCTATACCCTAAACTCTATACTCTATACCCTACACTCTACACCCTAAGCTCTATACCCTACACTCTATACCCTACACTCTATACCCTACACTCTATACCCTACACTCTATACCCTACACCCTACGCTCTATATGCTACACTCTATACCCTACACTATACACTCTATACCCTACACTCTACACTGCATACCATACACTCTATGCCCCACACTCTATACCCTAAACTCTACACTCTATACCCTACACTCTACACCCTAAGCTCTATACCCTACACTCTATACCCTACACTCTACACTCTATACCCTACACTCTATACCCTACACCCTACGCTCTATACGCTACACTCTATACCCTACACTCTACACTCTACACTGTATACCATACACTCTATGCCCCACACTCTATACCCTAAACTCTACATTCTATACCCTACACTCTACACCCTAAACTCTATACCATACACTCTATACCCTACACTCTACACTCTATACCCTACACTCTACACTCTATACCCTACACTCTATACCATACACTCTATACCCTACACTCTACACTCTATACCCTACACTCTATACCCTACACTCTATACCCTACACTCTACACTCTATACCCTACACTCTATACCCTACACTCTACACTCTATACCCTACACTCTATACCATACACTCTATACCATATACTCTATACCCTACACTCTATACCCTACACTCTACACCCTACACTCTATACCCTACACTCTACACTCTATACCCTACACTCTATACCCTACACTCTATACCCTACACTCTATACCCTACACTCTATACCCTACACTCTATACTCTATACCCTACACTCTACACTATATACCCTACACACTATACCCTAAACTCTATACCCTACACTCTACACTCTATACCCTACACTCTACACCCTGCACTCTGTACCCTACACTCTATACCCTACACTCTACACTCTTTACCCTACACTCTATACCCTACACTCTATACCCTACAGTCTATACCCTACACTCTATACCCTACACTCTACACTCTATACCCTACACTCTATACCATACACTCTACACCCTACACTCTATACCATACACTCTATACCCTACACTTTACACTCTATACCCTACACTCTATACCATACACTCTACACTTTATACCCTACACTCTATACCATACACACTATACCCTACACTCTATACCCTACACTCTATACCCTACACTCTAATCCCTACACTCTAATCCCTACACTCTAATCCCTACACTCTAATCCCTACACTCTATACCCTACACTCTATACTCTACACTCTACACTCTATACCCTACACTCTAATCCCTACACTCTAATTCCTACACTCTACACTCTATACCCTACACTCTATACCCTACACTCTATACCCTACACTCTACACTCTATACCCTACACTCTATACCCTACACTCTACACTCTATACCATACACTCTATACCCTACACTCTATACCCTACACTCTATACCATACACTCTATACCCTACACTCCACACCCTACACTCTTTACCTTACACTCTATACCCTACACTCTAAAATCTATACCCTACACTCTATACCCTACACTCTATACCCTATACCCTACACTCTATACACTACACTCTATACCATACACGCTATACTCTATACACTACACTCTATACCATACACTCTACATCCTACACTCTACACCACTCTACACCCCACACTCTACACCCTACACCCTACACTCTATACCCTACACTCTACACCATACACTCTATACCCTATACCCTATACCCTACAATCTATACCCTACACTCTATTCCCTACACTCTATACCCTACACTCTATACCCTACACTCTACACTCTATACCCTACACTCTATACCATACACTGTATACCCTACACTCTATACCCTACACTCTACACTCTATATCCTACACTCTATACCCTACACTTTACACTCTACACCCTACACTCTACATTCTATACCCTACACTCTAAACTCTACACTCTATAGCCTACACTCTATACCCTACACTCTATACCCTACACTCTACACTTTATACCCTACACTCTATACCATACACTCTATACCCTACACTCTACACTTTATACCCTACACTCTATACCATACACTCTATACCCTACACTCTATACCCTACACTATACACTCTATACCCTACACTCTACACTGTATACCATACACTCTATGCCCCACACTCTCTACCCTAAACTCTACATTCTATACCCTACACTCTACACCCTAAGCTCTATACCATACAATCTATACCCTACACTCTATACCCTACACTATACACTCTATACCCTACACTCTACACTGTATACCATACACTCTATGCCCCACACTCTATACCCTAAACTCTACACTCTATACCCTACACTCTATACCCTACACTCTAATCCCTACACTCTAATCCCTACACTCTAATCCCTACACTCTAATCCCTACACTCTATACCCTACACTCTATACTCTACACTCTACACTCTATACCCTACACTCTAATCCCTACACTCTAATCCCTACACTCTACACTCTATACCCTACACTCTATACCCTACACTCTATACCCTACACTCTACACTCTATACTCTACACTCTATACCCTACACTCTACACTCTATACCCTACACTCTATACCCTACACTCTATAAAATACACTCTATACCCTACACTCTACACTCTATACCATAGACTCTATACCCTACACTCTATACCATACACTCTATACCCTACACTCTATACCCTACACTCCACACCCTACACTCTATACCTTACACTCTATACCCTACACTCTAAAATCTATACCCTACACTCTATACCCTACACTCTATACCCTATACCCTACACTCTATACACTACACTCTATACCATACACGCTATACTCTATACCCTACACTCTATACCATACACTCTACATCCTACACTCTACACCACTCTACACCCCACACTCTACAACCTACACCCTACACTCTATACCCTACACTCTACACCATACACTCTATACCCTATACCCTATACCCTACAATCTATACCCTACACTCTATACCCTACACTCTATACCCTACACTCTATACCCTACACTCTACACTCTATACCCTACACTCTATACCATACACTGTATACCCTACACTCTAAACCCTACACTCTACACTCTATATCCTACACTCTATACCCTACACTTTACACTCTACACCCTACACTCTACATTCTATACCCTACACTCTAAACTCTACACTCTATAGCCTACACTCTATACCCTACACTCTATACCCTACACTCTACACTTTATACCCTACACTCTATACCATACACTCTATACCCTACACTCTACACTTTATACCCTACACTCTATACCATACACTCTATACCCTACACTCTATACCCTACACTATACACTCTATACCCTACACTCTACACTGTATACCATACACTCTATGCCCCACACTCTCTACCCTAAACTCTACATTCTATACCCTACACTCTATTCCCTACACTCTAATCCCTACACTCTAATCCCTACACTCTAATCCCTACACTCTATACCCTACACTCTATACCCTACACTCTATACCCTACACTCTATACCCTACACCCTACGCTCTATACGCTACACTCTATAACCTACACTCTATACCCTACACTCTATACCCTACACTCTACACTTTATACCCTACACTCTATACCATACACTCTATACCCTACACTCTATACCCTACACTCTATACCCTACACTATACACTCTATACCCTACACTCTACACTGTATACCATACACTCTATGCCCCACACTCTATACCCTAAACTCTACACTCTATACCCTACACTCTACACCCTAAGCTCTATACCCTACACTCTATACCCTACACTCTATACCCTACACTCTATACCCTACACTCTATACCCTACACCCTACGCTCTATACGCTACACTCTATACCCTACACTATACACTCTATACCCTACACTCTACACTGTATACCATACACTCTATGCCCCACACTCTATACCCTAAACTCTACACTCTATACCCTACACTCTACACCCTAAGCTCTATACCCTACACTCTATACCCTACACTCTACACTCTATACCCTACACTCTATACCCTACACCCTACGCTCTATACGCTACACTCTATACCCTACACTCTACACTCTACACTGTATACCATACACTCTATGCCCCACACTCTATACCCTAAACTCTACACTCTATACCCTACACTCTACACCCTAAACTCTATACCATACACTCTATACCCTACACTCTACACTCTATACCCTACACTCTATACCCTACACCCTACGCTCTATACGCTACACTCTATACCCTACACTCTACACTCTACACTGTATACCATACACTCTATGCCCCACACTCTATACCCTAAACCCTACACTCTATACCCTACACTCTACACTCTATACCCTACACTCTATACCCTACACTCTATACCATACACTCTATACCATATACTCTATACCCTATACTCTATACCCTACACTCTACACCCTACACTCTATACCCTACACTCTACACTCTATACCCTACACTCTATACCCTACACTCTATACCCTACACTCTATACCCTACACTCTATACTCTATACCCTACACTCTACACTATATACCCTACACACTATACCCTAAACTCTATACCCTACACTCTACACTCTATACCCTACACTCTACACCCTGCACTATGTACCCTACACTCTATACCCTACACTCTACACTCTGTACCCTACACTCTATACCCTACACTCTATACCCTACACTCTATACCCTACACTCTATACCCTACACTCTACACTCTATACCCTACACTCTATACCATACACTCTACACCCTACACTCTATACCATACACTCTATATCCTACACTTTACACTCTATACCCTACACTCTATACCATACACTCTACACTTTATACCCTACACTCTATACCATACACACTATACCCTACACTCTATACCCTACACTCTATACCCTACACTCTATACCCTACACTCTAATCCCTACACTCTAATCCCTACACTCTAATCCCTACACTCTAATCCCTACACTCTAATCCCTACACTCTATACCCTACACTCTATACTCTACACTCTACACTCTATACCCTACACTCTAATCCCTACACTCTAATCCCTACACTCTACACTCTATACCCTACTCTCTATACCCTACACTCTATGCCCTACACTCTACACTCTATACCCTACACTTTATACCCTACACTCTACACTCTATACCCTACACTCTATACCCTACACTCTATAAAATACACTCTATACCCTACACTCTACACTCTATACCATACACTCTATACCCTACACTCTATACCATACACTCTATACCCTACACTCTATACCCTACACTCCACACCCTACACTCTATACCTTACACTCTATACCCTACACTCTAAAATCTATACCCTACACTCTATACCCTACACTCTATACCCTATACCCTACACTCTATACACTACACTCTATACCATACACGCTATACTCTATACCCTACACTCTATACCATACACTCTACATCCTACACTCTACACCACTCTACACCCCACACTCTACACCCTACACCCTACAATCTATACCCTACACTCTACACCATACACTCTATACCCTAAACCCTATACCCTACAATCTATACCCTACACTCTATACCCTACACTCTATACCCTACACTCTATACCCTACACTCTACACTCTATACCCTACACTCTATACCATACACTGTATACCCTACACTCTATACCCTACACTCTACACTCTATATCCTACACTCTATACCCTACACTTTACAATCTACACCCTACACTCTACATTCTATACCCTACACTCTAAACTCTACACTCTATAGCCTACACTCTATACCCTACATTCTATACCCTACACTCTACACTTTATACCCTACACTCTATACCATACACTCTATACCCTACACTCTACACTTTATACCCTACACTCTATACCATACACTCTATACCCTACACTCTATACCCTACACTATACACTCTATACCCTACACTCTACACTGTATACCATACACTCTATGCCCCACACTCTCTACCCTAAACTCTACATTCTATACCCTACACTCTACACCCTAAGCTCTGTACCATACAATCTATACCCTACACTCTATACCCTACACTCTATACCCTACACTCTATACCTTACACCCTACGCTCTATACGCTACACTCTATAACCTACACTCTATACCCTACACTCTATACCCTACACTCTACACTTTATACCCTACACTCTATACCATACACTCTATACCCTACACTCTATACCCTACACTCTATACCCTACACTATACACTCTATACCCTACACTCTACACTGTATACCATACACTCTATGCCCCACACTCTATACCCTAAACTCTACACTCTATACCCTACACTCTACACCCTAAGCTCTATGCCCTACACTCTATACCCTACACTCTACACTCTATACCCTACACTCTATACCCTTCACCCTACGCTCTATACGCTACACTCTATACCCTACACTCTACACTCTACACTGTATACCATACACTCTATGCCCCACACTCTATACCCTAAACTCTACACTCTATACCCTACACTCTACACCCTAAACTCTATACCATACACTCTATACCCTACACTCTACACTCTATACCCTACACTCTATACCATACACTCTATACCCTACACTCTACACTCTATACCCTACACTCTATACCCTACACTCTATACCCTACACTCTACACTCTATACCCTACACTCTATACCCTACACTCTACACTCTATACCCTACACTCTATACCCTACACTCTATACCATACACTCTATACCATATACTCTATACCCTACACTCTATACCCTACACTCTACACCCTACACTCTATACCCTACACTCTACACTCTATACCCTACACTCTATACCCTACACTCTATACCCTACACTCTATACCCTACACTCTATACCCTACACTCTACACTCTATACCCTACACTCTACACTATATACCCTACACACTATACCCTAAACTCTATACCCTACACTCTACACTCTATACCCTACACTCTACACCCTGCACTCTGTACCCTACACTCTATACCCTACACTCTACACTCTGTACCCTACACTCTATACCCTACACTCTATACCCTACACTCTATAGCCTACACTCTATACCCTACACTCTATACCCTACACTCTACACTCTATACCCTACACTCTATACCATACACTCTACACCCTACACTCTATACCATACACTCTATACCCTACACTTTACACTCTATACCCTACACTCTATACCATACACTCTACACTTTATACCCTACACTCTATACCATACACACTATACCCTACACTCTATACCCTACACTCTATACCCTACACTCTAATCCCTACACTCTAATCCCTACACTCTAATCCCTACACTCTAATCCCTACACTCTATACCCTACACTCTATACTCTACACTCTACACTCTATACCCTACACTCTAATCCCTACACTCTAATCCCTACACTCTACACTCTATACCCTACACTCTATACCCTACACTCTATACCCTACACTCTACACTCTATACCCTACACTCTATACCCTACACTCTACACTCTATACCCTACACTCTATACCCTACACTCTATAAAATACACTCTATACCCTACACTCTACACTCTATACCATACACTCTATACCCTACACTCTATACCATACACTCTATACCCTACACTCTATACCCTACACTCCACACCCTACACTCTATACCTTACACTCTATACTCTACACTCTAAAATCTATACCCTACACTCTATACCCTACACTCTATGCCCTATACCCTACACTCTATACACTACACTCTATACCATACACGCTATACTCTATACCCTACACTCTATACCATACACTCTACATCCTACACTCTACACCACTCTACACCCCACACTCTGCACCCTACACCCTACACTCTATACCCTACACTCTACACCATACACTCTATACCCTATACCCTATACCCTACAATCTATACCCTACACTCTATACCCTACACTCTATACCCTACACTCTACACTCTATACCCTACACACTATACCATACACTGTATACCCTACACTCTATACCCTACACTCTACACTCTATATCCTACACTCTATACCCTACACTTTACACTCTACACCCTACACTCTACATTCTATACCCTACACTCTAAACTCTACACTCTATAGCCTACACTCTATACCTTACACTATATACCCTACACTCTACACTTTATACCCTACACTCTATACCATACACTCTATACCCTACACTCTACACTTTATACCCTACACTCTATACCATACACTCTATACCCTACACTCTATACCCTACACTCTACACCCTACACTCTATACCCTACACTCTACACTCTATACCCTACACTCTATACCCTACACTCTATACCCTACACTCTATACCCTACACTCTACACTCTATACCCTACACTCTACACTATATACCCTACACACTATACCCTAAACTCTATACCCTACACTCTACACTCTATACCCTACACTCTACACCCTGCACTCTGTACCCTACACTCTATACCCTACACTCTACACTCTGTACCCTACACTCTATACCCTACACTCTATACCCTACACTCTATAGCCTACACTCTATACCCTACACTCTATACCCTACACTCTACACTCTATACCCTACACTCTATACCATACACTCTACACCCTACACTCTATACCATACACTCTATACCCTACACTTTACACTCTATACCCTACACTCTATACCATACACTCTACACTTTATACCCTACACTCTATACCCTACACTCTATACCCTACACTCTATACCCTACACCCTACGCTCTATACGCTACACTCTATACCCTACACTATACACTCTATACCCTACACTCTACACTGTATACCATACACTCTATGCCCCACACTCTATACCCTAAACTCTACACTCTATACCCTACACTCTACACCCTAAGCTCTATACCCTACACTCTATACCCTACACTCTACACTCTATACCCTACACTCTATACCCTTCACCCTACGCTCTATACGCTACACTCTATACCCTACACTCTACACTCTACACTGTATACCATACACTCTATGCCCCACACTCTATACCCTAAACTCTACACTCTATACCCTACACTCTACACCCTAAACTCTATACCATACACTCTATACCCTACATAGAGTAGAGTGTACTCTATAGAGTAGAGTGTAGAGTGTAGGCTATAGAGTGTAGGGTATAGAGTGTAGAGTGTAGGGTATAGAGTGTAGGGTATAGAGTGTAGGGTATAGAGTGTAGGGTGTAGGGTATAGAGTGTAGGGTATAGAGTGCAGGTTGTAGAGTGTAGGGTATAGAGTGTAGGTATAGAGAGTAGGGTATAAAGTGTAGAGTGTAGGGTATAGAGTGTATAGTGTAGGGTATAGAGTGTAGGGTATAGAGTGTAGGGTATAGAGTGTAGAGTGTATGCTATAGAGTTTATGGTGTAGAGTGTATGGTATAGAGTGTAGGGTATAGAGTGTAGAGTGTAGGGATTAGAGTGTAGGGTATAGAGTGTAGGCTATAGAGTGTAGGGTATAGAGTGTAGAGTGTAGGTTATAGAGTGTAGGGTATAGAGTGTAGGGTGTAGAGTGTAGGGTATAGAGTGTTGGGTGTAGAGTGCAGGGTGTAGAGTGCAGGGCATAGAGTGTAGGATATAGAGTGTAGGGTATAGAGTGTAGGGTGTAGGGTATAGAGTGTAGAGTGTAGGGTATAGAGTGTAGGGTATAGAGTGTAGGGTATAGAGTGTAGGGAATAGAGTGTAGAGTGTAAAGTGTAGAGTGTAGGGTATAGAGTGTAGGGTATATACTGTAGGGTATAGAGTGTAGGCTATAGAGTGTAGGGTATAGAGTGTAGAGTGTAGGGTATAGAGTGTAGGGTATAGAGTGTAGGGTGTAGAGTGTAGGGTTTATAGTGTTGGGTGTAGAGTGCAGGGTATAGAGTGCAGGGTATAGAGTGTAGGGAATAGAGTGTAGGGTATAAAGTGTAGAGTGTAGGGTTTAGAGTGTATAGTGTAGGGTATAGAGTGTAGGGTATAGAGTGTAGGGTATAGAGTGTAGGGTATAGGGTGTAGGGTGTAGAGTGTAGGGTATAGAGTGTAGGGTATAGAGTGTAGAGTGTAGGGTATAGAGTGCAGGGTATAGAGTGTAGGGTGTAGAGTGTAGACTATAGAGTGTAGGTTATAGAGTGTAGAGTGTAGGGTATAGAGTGTAGGGTATAGAGTGTAGGGTATAGAGTGTAGGGTATAGAGTGTAGAGTGTAGGGTATAGAGTTAAGGGTATAGAGTGTAGGGTATAGAGTGTAGGGTATAGAGTGTAGGGTATAGATTGCAGGTTGTAGAGTGCAGGTTGTAGAGTGTAGGGTATAGAGTGTAGGGTATAGAGTGTAGGGTGTAGAGTGTAGGGTATAGAGTGTAGGGTGTAGAGTGTAGGGAGTAGAGTGTAGGGTATAGAGTGTAGAGTGTATGGTATAGAGTGCAGGGTATAGAGTGTAGGGTGTAGAGTGTAGGCTATAGAGTGTAGGTTATAGAGTGTAGAGTGTAGAGTATAGAGTGTAGGGTATAGAGTGTAGGGTATAGAGTGTAGAGTGTAGGGTATAGAGTGTAGGGTATAGAGTGTAGGGTATAGAGTGTAGGGTATAGATTGCAGGTTGTAGAGTGCAGGTTGTAGAGTGTAGGGTATAGAGTGTAGGGTATAGAGTGTAGGGTATAGAGTGTAGGGTATAGAGTGTAGGGTATAAAGTGTAGAGTGTAGGGTATAGAGTGTATAGTGTAGGGTATAGAGTGTAGGGTATAGAGTGTATAGTGTAGGGTATAGAGTGTATGCTATAGAGTGTATGGTGTAGAGTGTATGGTATAGAGTGTAGGGTGTAGAGTGTATGGTATAGAGTGTAGGGTATAGAGTGTATGGTATAGAGTGTAGGGTATAGAGTGTAGGGTATAGAATGTAGGGTATATAGTGTATGTTATAGAGTGTAGGGTATAGAGTGTATAGTGTAGGGTATAGAGTGTAGGGTACAGAGTGTAGGGTATAGAGTGTAGGGTGTAGGGTATAGAGTGTAGGGTATAGAGTGCAGGTTGTAGAGTGTAGGGTATAGAGTGCAGGGTATAGAGAGTAGGGTATAAAGTGTAGAGTGTAGGGTATAGAGTGTAGAGTGTAGGGTATAGAGTGTATGCTATAGAGTGTATGGTGTAGAGTGTATGGTATAGAGTGTAGGGTATAGAGTGTATGGTATAGAGTGTATGGTATAGAGTGTAGGGTATGGAGTGTAGGGTATAGAGTGTAGGGTATAGAGTGTATGTTATAGAGTGTAGGGTATAAAGTGTAGAGTGTATGGTATAGAGTGTAGGGTGTAGAGTATAGGGTATAGTGTGTAGGGTGTAGGGTGTAGAGTGTAGGGTGTAGAGTGTAGGGTGTAGAGTGTAGGGTATAGAGTGTAGGGTATAGAGTGTAGGGTATAGAGTGTAGAGTGTAGGGATTAGAGTGTAGGGTGTATAGTGTAAGGTATAGAGTGTAGGGTATAGAGTGTATGGTATAGAGTGTAGGGTACAGAGTGTAGAGTGTAGGGTATAGAGTGTAGGGTATAGAGTGTAGGGTATAGAGTGTAGGGTATAGAGTGTATGCTATAGAGTGTATGGTGTAGAGTGTATGGTATAGAGTGTAGGGTGTAAAGTGTATGGTATAGAGTGTAGGGTATAGAGTGTAGGGTATAGAGTGTAGGGTATAGAGTGTATGTTATAGAGTGTAGGGTATAGAGTGTAGAGTGTAGGGTATAGAGTTTAGAGTGTAGGGTATAGAGTGTAGGGTATAGAGTGTAGGGTATAGAGTGTAGGGTAAAGAGTGTAGGGTATAGACTGTAGGGTAAAGAGTGTACAGTGTAGGGTATTGAGTGTAGGGTACAGAGTGTAGGGTGTAGAGTGTAGGGTGTAGAGTGTAGGGTGTAGAGTGTAGCGTATAGAGTGTAGGGTATAGAGTGTAGGGTATAGAGTGTAGGGTATAGAGTGTAGGGTGTAGAGTGTAGGGTGTAGAGTGTAGGGTGTAGAGTGTAGGGTATAGAGTGTAGGGTATAGAGTGTAGGGTATAGAGTGTAGGGTGTAGAGTGTAGGGTGTAGAGTGTAGGGTATAGAGTGTAGGGAGTAGAGTGTAGGGTATAGAGTGTAGAGTGTAGGGTATAGAGTGTATAGTGTAGGGAGTAGAGTGTAGAGTGTAGGGTATAGAGTGTAGAGTGTAGGGTGTAGGGTATAGAGTGTAGGGTATAGAGTGTAGGGTGTAGAGTGTAGGGTATAGAGTGTAGAGTGTAGGGTATAGAGTGTAGGGTGTAGGGTATAGAGTGTGGCGTATAGGGTGTAGAGTGTAGGGTATAGAGTGTAGGGTGTAGGGTATAGAGTGTAGAGTGTAGGGTATAGAGTGTAGGGTATAGAGTGTAGGGTATAGAGTGTAGAGAATAGAGTGTAGGGTGTAAGGTGTAAAGTGTAGGGTATAGAGTGTAGGGTATATACTGTAGGGTATAGAGTGTAGGCTATAGAGTGTAGGGTATAGAGTGTAGAGTGAAGGGTATAGAGTGTAGGGTATAGAGTGTAGGGTATAGAGTGTTGGGTATAGAGTGTAGGGTACAGGGTATAGAGTGTAGGGTGTAGAGTGTAGGGTGTAGAGTGTAGGGTATAGAGTGTAGGGTATAGAGTGTAGGGTGTAGGGTATAGAGTGTAGGGTATAGAGTGTAGGGTATAGAGTGTCGGGTATAGAGTGTAGAGTGTATGGTATAGAGTGTAGAGTGTAGGGTATAGAGTGTAGGGTATAGACTGTAGGGTATAGAGTGTGGCGTATAGAGTGTAGGGTATAGAGTGTAGAGTGTAGGGTATAGAGTGTACGGTATAGAGTGTAGGGTATAGATTGTAGGGTATAGAGTGTAGAGTGTAGGGTATAGAATGTAGGGTATAGAGTGTAGGGTATAGAGTGTAGGGAATAGAGTGTAGAGTGTAAGGTATAGAGTGTATAGTGTAGGGTATAGACTGTAGGGTGTAGAGTGTAGGGAGTAGAGTGTAGGGTATAGAGTGTAGAGTGTAGGGTATAGAGTGCAGGGTATAGAGTGTAGAGTATAGAGTGTAGAGTGTAGGCTATAGAGTGTAGGGTATAGAGTGTAGAGTGTAGGGTATAGAGTGTAGGGTATAGAGTGTAGGGTATAGAGTGTAGGGTGTAGAGTGTAGGGTATAGAGTGCAGGTTGTAGAGTGTAGGGTATAGAGTGTAGGGTGTAGAGTGTAGGGTATAGAGTGTAGGGTATAGTGTAGGGTATAGAGTGTATCGTGTAGGGTATAGAGTGTATGCTATAGAGTGTATGGTGTAGAGTGTATGGTGTAGAGTGTAGGGTATAGAGTGTAGGGCATAGAGTGTAGGGTATAGAGTGTAGGGTATAGAGTGTATGTTATAGAGTGTAGGGTATAGAGTGTAGAGTGTAGGGTATAGAGTTTAGAGTGTAGTGTATAGAGTGTAGGGTATAGAGTGTAGGGTATAGAGTGAAGGGTATAGAGTGTAGGGTAAAGAGTGTAGAGTGTAGGGTACAGAGTGCAGGGTGTAGAGTGTAGGGTATAGAGTGTAGGGTGTAGTGTGTAGGCTGTAGAGTGTAGGGTGTAGGGTATAGAGTGTAGGGTATAGAGTGTAGGGTATAGAGTGTAGGGTATAGAGTGTAGGGTATAGAGTGTAGGGTGTAGGGATTAGAGTGTAGGGATTAGAGTGTAGGGTGTAGAGTGTAGGGTGTAGAGTGTAGGGTATAGAGTGTAGGGTATAGAGTGTAGGGTATAGAGTGTAGAGTGTAGGGATTAGAGTGTAGGGTATAGAGTGTAGGGTATAGAATGTAGGGTATAGAGTGTAGGGTAAAGAGTGTAGAGTGTAGGGTACAGAGTGCAGGGTGTAGAGTGTAGGGTGTAGAGTGTAGGGTATAGAGTGTAGAGTGTAGGGTGTTGGGTATAGAGTGTAGGGTATAGAGTGTAGGGTATAGAGTGTAGGGTGTAGGGATTAGAGTGTAGGGATTAGAGTGTAGGGTATAGAGTGTAGGGTATAGAGTGTATGTTATAGAGTGTAGGGTATAGAGTGTATAGTGTAGGGTATAGAGTGTAGGGTGTAGAGTGTAGGGTGTATAGTGTATGCTATAGAGTGTATGGTGTAGAGTGTAGGGTATAGAGTGTAGAGTGTATGGTATAGAGTGTAGGGTATAGAGTGTAGGGTATAGAGTGTAGGGTATAGAGTGTATGTTATAGAGTGTAGGGTATAGAGTGTAGAGTTTAGGGTATAGAGTTTAGAGTGTAGGGTATAGAGTGTAGGGTATAGAGTGTAAGGTATAGGGTGTAGAGTGTAGGGTATAGAGTGTAGGGTATAGAGTGTATGGTATAGAGTGTATGGTATAGAGTGTAGGATATAGAGTGTATGGTATAGAGTGTAGGGTATAGAGTGTAGAGTGTGGGGATTAGAGTGTAGGGTATAGAGTGTAGGGTATAGAGTGTAGAGTGTAGAGTGTATGGTATAGAGTGTAGAGTGTAGGTTATAGAGTGTAGGGTATAGAGTGTAGGGTGTAGAGTGTAGGGTATAGAGTGTTGGGTGTAGAGTGCAGGGTGTAGACTGCAGGGTATAGAGTGTAAGATATAGAGTGTAGAGTGTAGGGTATAGAGTGTAGGGTGTAGGGTATAGAGTGCAGAGTGTAGGGTATAGAGTGTAGGGTATAGAGTGTAGGGTATAGAGTGTAGGGAATAGAGTGTAGAGTGTAAGGTGTAGAGAGTAGGGTATAGAGTGTAGTGTATATACTGTAGGGTATAGAGTGTAAGCTATAGAGTGTAGGGTATAGAGTGTAGAGTGTAGGGTATAGAGTGTAGGGTATAGAGTGTAGAGTGTAGGGTTTAGAGTGTTGGGTGTAGAGTGCAGGGTGTAGAGTGCAGGGTATAGAGTGTGGGGTATAGAGTGTATAGTGTAGGGTATAGAGTGTAGGGTATAGAGTGTAGGGTATAGAGTGTAGGGTATAGAGTGTAGGGTATAGGGTATAGAGTGTAGGGTGTAGAGTGTAGGGTGTAGAGTGTAGGGTATAGAGTGTAGGGTATAGAGTGTAGGGTGTAGGGTATAGAGTGTAGGGTATAGAGTGTAGGGTATAGAGTGTAGAGTGTAGAGTGTATGGTAAAGAGTGTAGAGTGTAGGGTATAGAGTGTAGGGTATAGACTGTAGGGTATAGAGTGTGGCGTATAGAGTGTAGGGTATAGAGTGTAGAGTGTAGGGTATAGAGTGTACGGTATGGAGTGTAGGGTATAGAGTGTAGGGTGTAGAGTGTAGGGTATAGAGTGTAGGGTATAGAGTGTAGAGTGTAGGGTATAGAATGTAGGGTATAGAGTGTAGGGAATAGAGTGTAGAGTGTAAGGTATAGAGTGTAGAGTGTAGGGTATAGACTGTAGGGTGTAGAGTGTAGGGAGTAGAGTGTAGGGTATAGAGTGTAGAGTGTAGGGTATAGAGTGCAGGGTATAGAGTGTAGGGTGTAGAGTGTAGGCTATAGAGTGTAGGGTATAGAGTGTAGAGTGTAGGGTATAGAGTGTAGGGTATAGAGTGTAGGGTATAGAGTGTAGGGTATAGAGTGTAGAGTGTAGGGTATAGAGTGTAGGGTATAGATTGCAGGTTGTAGAGTGCAGGTTGAAGAGTGTAGGGTATAGAGTGTAGGGTATAGAGTGTAGGGTATAGAGTGTAGGGTATAAAGTGTAGAGTGTAGGGTATAGAGTGTATAGTGTAGGGTATAGAGTGTAGGGTATAGAGTGTATAGTGTAGGGTATAGAGTGTATGCTATAGAGTGTATGGTGTAGAGTGTATGGTATAGAGTGTAGGGTGTAGAGTGTATGGTATAGAGTGTAGGGTATAGAGTGTAGGGTATAGAGTGTATGTTATAGAGTGTAGGGTATAGAGTGTAGAGTGTAGGGTATAGAGTTTAGAGTTTAGGGTATAGAGTGTAGGGTATAGAGTGTAGGGTATAGAGTGTAGGGTAAAGAGTGTAGAGTGTAGGGTACAGAGTGCAGGGTGTAGAGTATAGAGTGTAGAGTGTAGGGTGTAGAGTGTAGGGTGTAGAGTGTAGGGTGTAGGGTATAGAGTGTAGGGTATAGAGTGCAGGGTATAGAGTGTAGGGTATAGAGTGTAGGGTATAGGGTGTAGGGATTAGAGTGTAGGGATTAGAGTGTAGGAATTAGATTGTAGGGTGTAGAGTGTAGGGTATAGAGTGTAGGGTATAGAGTGTAGGGTATAGAGTGTAGGGTGTAGAGTGTAGGGATTAGAGTGTAGGGTATAGAGTGTAGGGTATAGAGTGTAGGGTAAAGAGTGTAGAGTGTAGGGTACAGAGTGCAGGGTGTAGAGTGTAGGGTATAGAGTGTAGGGTGTAGGGTGCAGAGTGTAGGGTATAGAGTGTAGAGTGTAGGGTGTAGAGTGTAGGGTGTAGGGTATAGAGTGTAGGGTATAGAGTGTAGGGTATAGAGTGTAGGGTATAGAGTGTAGAGTGTAGGGATTAGAGTGTAGGGATTAGAGTGTAGGGTATAGAGTGTAGGGTATAGAGTAGAGTGTAGAGTGTAGGCTATAGAGTGTAGGGTATAGAGTATAGAGTGTAGGGTATAGAGTGTATGGTATAGAGTGTAGGGTATAGAGTGTAGGGTATAGAGTGTAGGGTGTAGGGTATAGAGTGTAGGGTATAGAGTGCAGGTTGTAGAGTGTAGAGTATAGAGTGTAGGGTATAGAGAGTAGGGTATAAAGTGTAGAGTGTAGGGTATAGAGTGTATAGTGTAGGGTATAGAGTGTAGGGTATAGAGTGTAGGGTATAGAGTGTAGAGTGTAGGGTATAGAGTGTATGCTGTAGAGTGTATGGTGTAGAGTGTATGGTATAGAGTGTAGGGTATAGAGTGTAGAGTGTATGGTATAGAGTGTATGGTATAGAGTGTAGGGTATAGAGTGTAGGGTATAGAGTGTAGGGTATAGAGTGTATGTTATAGAGTGTAGGGTGTAGAGTGTAGAGTGTAGGGTATAGAGTTTAGAGTGTAGGGTATAGAGTGTAGGGTATAGAGTGTAAGGTGTAGAGTGTAGGGTATAGAGTGTAGGGTATAGAGTGTATGGTATAGAGTGTAGGGTATAGAGTGTAGGGTATAGAGTGTATGGTATAGAGTGTAGGGTATAGAGTGTAGAGTGTAGGGATTAGAGTGTAGGGTATAGAGTGTAGGGTATAGAGTGTAGGCTATAGAGTGTAGGGTGTAGAGTGTAGGGTATAGAGTGTATGGTATAGAGTGTAGGGTATAGAGTGTATGTTATAGAGTGTAGGGTATAGAGTGTAGAGTGTAGGGTATAGAGTTTAGAGTGTAGGGTATAGAGTGTAGGGTATAGAGTGTAAGGTATAGAATATAGAGTGTAGGGTATAGAGTGTAGGGTATAGAGTGTAGGGTATAGAGTGTAGGGTATAGAGTGTAGGGTGTAGAGTGTAGGGTATAGAGTGTAGAGTGTAGGGTGTAGAGTGTAGGGTATAGAGTGTAGGGTGTAGAGTGTAGGGTGTAGGGTATAGAGTGTAGGGTATAGAGTGTAGGGTATAGAGTGTAGGGTATAGAGTGTAGGGTGTAGGGATTAGAGTGTAGGGTGTAGAGTGTATGGTATAGAGTGTAGGGTATAGAGTGTAGGGTATAGAGTGTAGGGTATAGAGTGTATGTTATAGAGTGTAGGGTATAGAGTGTAGAGTGTAGGGTATAGAGTTTAGAGTGTAGGGTATAGAGTGTAGGGTATAGAGTGTAGGGTATAGAGTGTTGGGTATAGAGTGTAGGGTATAGGGTGTAGGGTATAGAGTGTAGGGTATAGAGTGTATCGTGTAGGGTATAGAGTGTATGCTATAGAGTGTATGGTGTAGAGTGTATGGTGTAGAGTGTATGGTGTAGAGTGTAGGGTAAAGAGTGTAGGGTATAGAGTGTAGGGTATAGAGTGTATGTTATAGAGTGTAGGGTATAGAGTGTAGAGTGTAGGGTATAGAGTTTAGAGTGTAGTGTATAGAGTGTAGGGTATAGAGTGTAGGGTATAGAGTGAAGGGTATAGAGTGTAGGGTAAAGAGTGTAGAGTGTAGGGTACAGAGTGCAGGGTGTAGAGTGTAGGGTATAGAGTGTAGGGTGTAGAGTGTAGGCTGTAGAGTGTAGGGTGTAGGGTATAGAGTGTAGGGTATAGAGTGTAGGGTATAGAGTGTAGGGTATAGAGTGTAGGGTATAGAGTGTAGGGTGTAGGGATTAGAGTGTAGGGATTAGAGTGTAGGGTGTAGAGTGTAGGGTGTAGAGTGTAGGGTATAGAGTGTAGGGTATAGAGTGTAGGGTATAGATTGTAGAGTGTAGGGATTAGAGTGTAGGGTATAGAGTGTAGGGTATAGAATGTAGGGTATAGAGTGTAGGGTAAAGAGTGTAGAGTGTAGGGTACAGTGTGCAGGGTGTAGAGTGTAGGCTATAGAGTGTAGAGTGTAGGGTGTAGAGTGTAGGGTGTAGAGTGTAGGGTATAGAGTGTAGAGTGCAGGGTGTAGGGTATAGAGTGTAGGGTATAGAGTGTAGGGTATAGAGTGTAGGGTGTAGGGATTAGAGTGTAGGGATTAGAGTGTAGGGTGTAGAGTGTAGGGTGTAGAGTGTAGGGTATAGAGTGTAGGGTATAGAGTGTAGGGTATAGAGTGTAGAGTGTAGGGTATAGAGTGTAGGGTATAGAGTAGAGTGTAGAGTGTAGGCTATAGAGTGTAGGCTATAGAGTGTAGGGTATAGAGTGTAGGGTATAGAGTGTAGGGTATAGAGTGTAGGGTATAGAGTGTAAGGTGTAGGGTATAGAGTGTAGGGTATAGAGTGCAGGTTGTAGAGTGTAGGGTATAGAGTGTATGGTATAGAGAGTAGGGAATAAAGTGTAGAGTGTAGGGTATAGAGTGTATAGTGTAGGGTATAGAGTGTAGGGTATAGAGTGTAGAGTGTAGGGTATATAGTGTATGCTATAGAGTGTATGGTGTAGAGTGTATGGTATAGAGTGTAGGGTATAGAGTGTAGAGTGTATGGTATAGAGTGTATGGTATAGAGTGTAGGGTTTAGAGTGTAGGGTATAGAGTGTAGGGTATAGAGTGTATGTTATAGAGTGTAGGGTATAGAGTGTAGATTGTAGGGTATAGAGTTTAGAGTGTAGGGTATAGAGTGTAGGGTATAGAGTGTAAGGTATAGGGTGTAGAGTGTAGGGTATAGAGTGTAGGGTATAGAATGTATGGTATAGAGTGTATGGTATAGAGTGTACGGTATAGAGTGTATGGTATAGAGTGTATGGTATAGAGTGTAGGGTATAGAGTGTAGAATGTAGAGTGTATGGTATAGAGTGTAGAGTGTAGGTTATAGAGTGTAGGGTATAGAGTGTAGGGTGTAGAGTGTAGGTTATAGAGTGTTGGGTGTAGAGTGCAGGGTGTAGAGTGCAGGGTATAGAGTGTAAGATATAGAGTGTAGAGTGTAGGGTATAGAGTGTAGGGTGTAGGGTATAGAGTGTAGAGTGTAGGGTATAGAGTGTAGGGTATAGAGTGTAGGGTATAGAGTGTAGGGAATAGAGTGTAGAGTGTAAGGTGTTGAGTGTAGGGTATAGAGTGTAGGGTATATACTGTAGGGTATAGAGTGTAGGCTATAGAGTGTAGGGTATAGAGTGTAGAGTGTAGGGTATAGAGTGTAGGGTATAGAGTGTAGAGTGTAGGGTTTAGAGTGTTGGGTGTAGAGTGCAGGGTGTAGAGTGCAGGGTATAGAGTGTAGGGTATAGAGTGTATAGTGTAGGGTATAGAGTGTAGGGTATAGAGTGTAGGGTATAGAGTGTAGGGTATAGAGTGTAGGGTATAGGGTATAGAGTGTAGGGTGTAGAGTGTAGGGTGTAGAGTGTAGGGTATAGAGTGTAGGGTATAGAGTGTAGGGTATAGAGTGTAGGGTATAGAGTGTAGGGTATAGAGTGTAGAGTGTAGAGTGTATGGTATAGAATGTAGAGTGTAGGGTATAGAGTGTAGGGTATAGACTGTAGGGTATAGAGTGTGGCGTATAGAGTGTAGGGTATAGAGTGTAGAGTGTAGGGTATAGAGTGTACGGTATGGAGTGTAGGGTATAGAGTGTAGGGTATAGAGTGTAGAGTGTAGGGTATAGAATGTAGGGTATAGAGTGTAGGGTATAGAGTGTAGGGAATAGAGTGTAGAGTGTAAGGTATAGAGTGTAGAGTGTAAGGTATAGACTGTAGGGTTTAGAGTGTAGGGAGTAGAGTGTAGGGTATAGAGTGTAGAGTGTAGGGTATAGAGTGCAGGGTATAGAGTGTAGGGTGTAGAGTGTAGGCTATAGAGTGTAGGGTATAGAGTGTAGAGTGTATGGTATAGAGTGTAGGGTATAGAGTGTAGGGTATAGAGTGTAGGGTATAGAGTGTAGAGTGTAGGGTATAGAGTGTAGGGTATAGATTGCAAGTTGTAGAGTGCAGGTTGAAGAGTGTAGGGTATAGAGTGTAGGGTATAGAGTGTAGGGTATAGAGTGTAGGGTATAGAGTGTAGGGTATAAAGTGTAGAGTGTAGGGTATAGAGTGTATAGTGTAGGGTATAGAGTGTAGGGTATAGAGTGTAGGGTATAGAGTGTATAGTGTAGGGTATAGAGTGTATGCTATAGAGTGTATGGTGTAGAGTGTATGGTGTAGAGTGTAGGGTGTAGAGTGTATGGTATAGAGTGTAGGGTATAGAGTGTATGTTATAGAGTGTAGGGTATAGAGTGTAGAGTATAGGGTATAGAGTTTAGAGTGTAGGATATAGAGTGTAGGGTATAGAGTGTAGGGTATAGAGTGTAGGGTAAAGAGTGTAGAGTGTAGGGTACAGAGTGCAGGGTGTAGAGTATAGAGTGTAGAGTGTAGGGTGTAGAGTGTAGGGTGTAGAGTGTAGGGTATAGAGTGTAGAGTGTAGGGTGTAGAGTGTAGGGTGTAGGGTATAGAGTGTAGGGTATAGGGTGTAGGGATTAGAGTGTAGGGATTAGAGTGTAGGAATGAGATTGTAGGGTGTAGAGTGTAGGGTATAGAGTGTAGGGTATAGAGTGTAGGGTATAGGGTGTAGGGATTAGAGTGTAGGGATTAGAGTGTAGGAATTAGATTGTAGGGTGTAGAGTGTAGGGTATAGAGTGTAGGATATAGAGTGTAGGGTATAGAGTGTAGGGTGTAGAGTGTAGGGATTAGAGTGTAGGGTATAGAGTGTAGGGTATAGAGTGTAGGGTAAAGAGTGTAGAGTGTAGGGTACAGAGTGCAGGGTGTAGAGTGTAGGGTATAGAGTGTAGGGTGTAGGGTGCAGAGTGTAGGGTATAGAGTGTAGAGTGTAGGGTGTAGAGTGTAGGGTGTAGGGTATAGAGTGTAGGGTATAGAGTGTAGGGTATAGAGTGTAGGGTATAGAGTGTAGGGTATAGAGTGTAGGGTGTAGGGATTAGAGTGTAGGGATTAGAGTGTAGGGATTAGAGTGTAGGGTGTAGAGTGTAGGGTGTAGAGTGTAGGGTATAGAGTGTAGGGTATAGAGTGTAGGGTATAGAGTGTAGAGTGTAGGTATTAGAGTGTAGGGATTAGAGTGTAGGGTATAGAGTGTAGGGTATAGAGTAGAGTGTAGGCTATAGAGTGTAGGGTATAGAGTATAGAGTGTAGGGTATAGAGTGTAGGGTATAGAGTGTAGGGTATAGAGTGTAGGGTATAGAGTGTAGGGTGTAGGGTATAGAGTGTAGGGTATAGAGTGCAGGTTGTAGAGTGTAGGGTATAGAGTGTAGGGTACAGAGAGTAGGGTATAAAGTGTAGAGTGTAGGGTATAGAGTGTATAGTGTAGGGTATAGAGTGTAGGGTATAGAGTGTAGGGTATAGAGTGTAGAGTGTAGGGTATAGAGTGTATGCTATAGAGTGTATGGTGTAGAGTGTATGGTATAGAGTGTAGGGTATAGAGTGTAGAGTGTATGGTATAGAGTGTATGGTATAGAGTGTAGGGTATAGAGTGTAGGGTATAGAGTGTAGGGTATAGAGTGTATGTTATAGAGTGTAGGGTGTAGAGTGTAGAGTGTAGGGTATAGAGTTTAGAGTGTAGGGTATAGAGTGTAGGGTATAGAGTGTAAGGTGTAGAGTGTAGGGTGTAGAGTGTAGGGTATAGAGTGTAGGGTATAGAGTGTATGGTATAGAGTGTAGGGTATAGAGTGTAGGGTATAGAGTGTATGGTATAGAGTGTAGGGTATAGGGATTAGAGTGTAAGGTATAGAGTGTAGGGTATAGAGTGTAAGCTATAGAGTGTAGGGTGTAGAGTGTAGGGTATAGAGTGTATGGTATAGAGTGTAGGGTATAGAGTGTAGGGTATAGAGTGTATGTTATAGAGTGTAGGGTATAGAGTGTAGAGTGTAGGGTATAGAGTTTAGAGTGTAGGGTATAGAGTGTAGGGTATAGAGTGTAAGGTATAGAGTATAGAGTGTAGGGTATAGAGTGTAGGGTATAGAGTGTAGGGTATAGAGTGTAGGGTATAGAGTGTAGGGTAAAGAGTGTAAAGTGTAGGGTACAGAGTGCAGGGTGTAGAGTGTAGGGTATAGAGTGTAGAGTGTAGGGTGTAGAGTGTAGGGTATAGAGTGTAGGGTGTAGAGTGTAGGGTGTAGGGTATAGAGTGTAGGGTATAGAGTGTAGGGTATAGAGTGTAGGGTATAGAGTGTAGGGTGTAGGGATTAGAGTGTAGGGTGTAGAGTGTATGGTATAGAGTATAGGGTATAGAGTGTAGGGTATAGAGTGTAGGGTATAGAGTGTATGTTATAGAGTGTAGGGTATAGAGTGTAGAGTGTAGGGTATAGAGTTTAGAGTGTAGGGTATAGAGTGTAGGGTATAGAGTGTAGGGTATAGAGTGTAGGGTATAGAGTGTAGGGTATAGGGTGTAGGGTATAGAGTGTAGGGTATAGAGTGTAGGGTAAAGAGTGTCGAGTGTAGGGTACAGAGTGTAGGGTGTAGAGTGTAGGGTGTAGAGTGTAGGGTGTAGAGTGTAGCATATAGAGTGTAGGGTATAGAGTGTAGGGTATAGAGTGTAGGGTATAGAGTGTAGGGTGTAGAGTGTAGGGTGTAGAGTGTAGGGTATAGAGTGTAGGGTATAGAGTGTAGGGTATAGAGTGTAGGGTATAGAGTGTAGGGTATAGAGTGTAGGGTGTAGGGTATAGAGTGTAGGGTATAGAGTGTAGGGTATAGAGTGTAGGGTATAGAGTGTAAGGTGTAGGGTATAGAGTGTAGGGTATAGAGTGCAGGTTGTAGAGTGTAGGGTATAGAGTGTAGGGTATAGAGAGTAGGGTATAAAGTGTAGAGTGTAGGGTATAGAGTGTATAGTGTAGGGTATAGAGTGTAGGGTATAGAGTGTAGAGTGTAAGGTATATAGTGTATGCTATAGAGTGTATGGTGTAGAGTGTATGGTATAGAGTGTAGGGTATAGAGTGTATGGTATAGAGTGTATGGTATAGAGTGTAGGGTATAGAGTGTAGGGTATAGAGTGTAGGGTATAGAGTGTATGTTGTAGAGTGTAGGGTATAGAGTGTAGAGTGTAGGGTATAGAGTTTAGAGTGTAGGGTATAGAGTGTAGGGTATAGAGTGTAAGGTATAGGGTGTAGAGTGTAGGGTATAGAGTGTAGGGTATAGAGTGTATGGTATAGAGTGTATGGTATAGAGTGTACGGTATAGAGTGTATGGTATAGAGTGTAGGGTATAAAGTGTAGAGTGTAGGGATTAGAGTGTAGGGTATAGAGTGTAGGGTATAGAGTGTAGAATGTAGAGTGTATGGTATAGAGTGTAGAGTGTAGGTTATAGAGTGTAGGGTATAGAGTGTAGGGTGTAGAGTGTAGGTTATAGAGTGTTGGGTGTAGAGTGCAGGGTGTAGAGTGCAGGGTATAGAGTGTAAGATATAGAGTGTAGAGTGTAGGGTATAGAGTGTAGGGTGTAGGGTATAGAGTGTAGAGTGTAGGGTATAGAGTGTAGGGTATAGAGTGTAGGGTATAGAGTGTAGGGAATAGAGTGTAGAGTGTAAGGTGTAGAGTGTAGGGTATAGAGTGTAGGGTATAGAGTGTAGGGTATAGAGTGTAGGCTATAGAGTGTAGAGTGTAGGGTATAGAGTGTAGGGTATAGAGTGTAGAGTGTAGGGTTTAGAGTGTTGGGTGTAGAGTGCAGGGTGTAGAGTGCAGGGTATAGAGTGTAGGGTATAGAGTGTATAGTGTAGGGTATAGAGTGTAGGGTATAGAGAGTAGGGTAGAGTGTAGGGTATAGGGTATAGAGTGTAGGGTGTAGAGTGTAGGGTGTAGAGTGTAGGGTATAGAGTGTAGGGTATAGAGTGTAGGGTGTAGGGTATAGAGTGTAGGGTATAGAGTGTAGGGTATAGAGTGTAGAGTGTAGAGTGTATGGTATAGAGTGTAGAGTGTAGGGTATAGAGTGTAGGGTATAGACTGTAGGGTATAGAGTGTGGCGTATAGAGTGTAGGGTATAGAGTGTATAGTGTAGGGTATAGAGTGTACGGTATGGAGTGTAGGGTATAGAGTGTAGGGTATAGAGTGTAGAGTGTAGGGTATAGAATGTAGGGTATAGAGTGTAGGGTATAGAGTGTAGGGAATAGAGTGTAGAGTGTAAGGTATAGAGTGTAGAGTGTAAGGTATAGACTGTAGGGTGTAGAGTATAGGGAGTAGAGTGTAGGGTATAGAGTGTAGAGTGTAGGGTATAGAGTGCAGGGTATAGAGTGTAGGGTGTAGAGTGTAGGCTATAGAGTGTAGGGTATAGAGTGTAGAGTGTAGGGTATAGAGTGTAGGGTATAGAGTGTAGGGTATAGAGTGTAGGGTATAGAGTGTAGAGTGTAGGGTATAGAGTGTAGGGTATAGATTGCAGGTTGTAGAGTGCAGGTTGAAGAGTGTAGGGTATAGAGTGTAGGGTATAGAGTGTAGGGTATAGAGTGTAGGGTATAGAGTGTAGGGTATAGAGTGTAGGGTATAAAGTGTAGAGTGTAGGGTATAGAGTGTATAGTGTAGGGTATAGAGTGTAGGGTATAGAGTGTAGGGTATAGAGTGTATAGTGTAGGGTATAGAGTGTATGCTATAGAGTGTATGGTGTAGAGTGTATGGTGTAGAGTGTAGGGTGTAGAGTGTATGGTATAGAGTGTAGGGTATAGAGTGTAGGGTATAGAGTGTATGTTATAGAGTGTAGGGTATAGAGTGTAGAGTGTAGGGTATAGAGTTTAGAGTGTAGGGTATAGAGTGTAGGGTATAGAGTGTAGGGTATAGAGTGTAGGGTAAAGAGTGTAGAGTGTAGGGTACAGAGTGCAGGGTGTAGAGTATAGAGTGTAGAGTGTAGGGTGTAGAGTGTAGGGTGTAGAGTGTAGGGTATAGAGTGTAGAGTGTAGGGTGTAGAGTGTAGGGTGTAGGGTATAGAGTGTAGGGTATAGAGTGTAGGGTATAGATTGTAGGGTATAGAGTGTAGGGTATAGGGTGTAGGGATTAGAGTGTAGGGATTAGAGTGTAGGAATTAGATTGTAGGGTGTAGAGTGTAGGGTATAGAGTGTAGGGTATAGAGTGTAGGGTATAGAGTGTAGGGTGTAGAGTGTAGGGATTAGAGTGTAGGGTATAGAGTGTAGGGTATAGAGTGTAGGGTAAAGAGTGTAGAGTGTAGGGTACAGAGTGCAGGGTGTAGAGTGTAGGGTATAGAGTGTAGGGTGTAGGGTGCAGAGTTTAGGGTATAGAGTGTAGAGTGTAGGGTGTAGAGTGTAGGGTGTAGGGTATCGAGTGTAGGGTATAGAGTGTAGGGTATAGAGTGTAGGGTATAGAGTGTAGGGTATAGAGTGTAGGGTATAGAGTGTAGGGTGTAGGGATTAGAGTGTAGGGATTAGAGTGTAGGGATTAGAGTGTAGGGTGTAGAGTGTAGGGTGTAGAGTGTAGGGTATAGAGTGTAGGGTATAGAGTAGAGTGTAGAGTGTAGGCTATAGAGTGTAGGGTATAGAGTATAGAGTGTAGGGTATAGAGTGTAGGGTATAGAGTGTAGGGTATAGAGTGTAGGGTGTAGGGTATAGAGTGTAGGGTATAGAGTGCAGGTTGTAGAGTGTAGGGTATAGAGTGTAGGGTATAGAGAGTAGGGTATAAAGTGTAGAGTGTAGGGTATAGAGTGTATAGTGTAGGGTATAGAGTGTAGGGTATAGAGTGTAGGGTATAGAGTGTAGAGTGTAGGGTATAGAGTGTATGCTATAGAGTGTATGGTGCAGAGTGTATGGTATAGAGTGTAGGGTATAGAGTGTAGAGTGTATGGTATAGAGTGTATGGTATAGAGTGTAGGGTATAGAGTGTAGGGTATAGAGTGTAGGGTATAGAGTGTATGTTATAGAGTGTAGGGTGTAGAGTGTAGAGTGTAGGGTATAGAGTTTAGAGTGTAGGGTATAGAGTGTAGGGTATAGAGTGTAAGGTGTAGAGTGTAGGGTGTAGAGTGTAGGGTATAGAGTGTAGGGTATAGAGTGTATGGTATAGAGTGTAGGGTATAGAGTGTAGGGTATAGAGTGTATGGTATAGAGTGTAGGGTATAGAGTGTAGAGTGTAGGGATTAGAGTGTAGGGTATAGAGTGTAGGGTATAGAGAGTAAGCTATAGAGTGTAGGGTGTAGAGTGTAGGGTATAGAGTGTATGGTATAGAGTGTAGGGTATAGAGTGTAGGGTATAGAGTGTATGTTATAGAGTGTAGGGTATAGAGTTTAGAGTGTAGGGTATAGAGTGTAGGGTATAGAGTGTAAGGTATAGAGTATAGAGTGTAGGGTATAGAGTGTATGGTATAGAGTGTAGGGTATAGAGTGTAGGGTATAGAGTGTAGGGTAAAGAGTGTAGAGTGTAGGGTACAGAGTGCAGGGTGTAGAGTGTAGGGTATAGAGTGTAGAGTGTAGGGTGTAGAGTGTAGGGTTTAGAGTGTAGGGTGTAGAGTGTAGGGTGTAGGGTATAGAGTGTAGGGTATAGAGTGTAGGGTATAGAGTGTAGGGTATAGAGTGTAGGGTGTAGGGATTAGAGTGTAGGGTGTAGAGTGTATGGTATAGAGTGTAGGGTATAGAGTGTAGGGTATAGAGTGTAGGGTATAGAGTGTATGTTATAGAGTGTAGGGTATAGAGTGTAGAGTGTAGGGTATAGAGTTTAGAGTGTAGGGTATAGAGTGTAGGGTATAGAGTGTAGGGTAAAGAGTGTAGGGTATAGAGTGTAGGGTATAGGGTGTAGGGTATAGAGTGTAGGGTATAGAGTGTAGGGTAAAGAGTGTCGAGTGTAGGGTACAGAGTGTAGGGTGTAGAGTGTAGGGTTTAGAGTGTAGGGTGTAGAGTGTAGCGTATAGAGTGTAGGGTATAGAGTGTAGGGTAAAGAGTGTAGGGTATAGAGTGTAGGGTGTAGAGTGTAGGGTGTAGAGTGTAGGGTATAGAGTGTAGGGTATAGAGTGTAGGGTATAGAGTGTAGGGTATAGAGTGTAGGGTATAGAGTGTAGGGTGTAGGGTATAGAGTGTAGGGTATAGAGTGCAGGTTGTAGAGTGTAGGGTATAGAGTGTAGGGTATAGAGAGTAGGGTATAAAGTGTAGAGTGTAGGGTATAGAGTGTATAGTGTAGGGTATAGAGTGTAGGGTATAGAGTGTAGAGTGTAGGGTATAGAGTGTATGCTATAGAGTGTATGGTGTAGAGTGTATGGTATAAAGTGTAGGGTATAGAGTGTAGAGTGTATGGTATAGAGTGTATGGTATAGAGTGTAGGGTATAGAGTGTAGGGTATAGAGTGTAGGGTATAGAGTGTAGGGTATAGAGTGTAGGGTAAAGAGTGTAGAGTGTAGGGTACAGAGTACAGGGTGTAGAGTGTAGGGTATAGAGTGTAGAGTGTAGGGTGTAGAGTGTAGGGTATAGAGTGTAGGGTGTAGAGTGTAGGGTGTAGGGTATAGAGTGTAGGGTATAGAGTGTAGGGTATAGAGTGTAGGGTATAGAGTGTAGGGTGTAGGGATTAGAGTGTAGGGTGTAGAGTGTATGGTATAGAGTGTAGGGTATAGAGTGTAGGGTATAGAGTGTAGGGTATAGAGTGTATGTTATAGAGTGTAGGGTATAGAGTGTAGAGTGTAGGGTATAGAGTTTAGAGTGTAGGGTATAGAGTGTAGGGTATAGAGTGTAGGGTATAGAGTGTAGGGTATAGAGTGTAGGGTATAGGGTGTAGGGTATAGAGTGTAGGGTATAGAGTGTATCGTGTAGGGTATAGAGTGTATGCTATAGAGTGTATGGTGTAGAGTGTATGGTGTAGAGTGTATGGTGTAGAGTGTAGGGTATAGAGTGTAGGGTATAGAGGGTAGGGTATAGAGTGTAGGGTATAGAGTGAAGGGTATAGAGTGTAGGGTAAAGAGTGTAGAGTGTAGGGTACAGAGTGCAGGGTGTAGAGTGTAGGGTATAGAGTGTAGGGTGTAGAGTGTAGGCTGTAGAGTGTAGGGTGTAGGGTATAGAGTGTAGGGTATAGAGTGTAGGGTATAGAGTGTAGGGTATAGAGTGTAGGGTATAGAGTGTAGGGTGTAGGGATTAGAGTGTAGGGATTAGAGTGTAGGGTGTAGAGTGTAGGGTGTAGAGTGTAGGGTATAGAGTGTAGGGTATAGAGTGTAGGGTATAGATTGTAGAGTGTAGGGATTAGAGTGTAGGGTATAGAGTGTAGGGTATAGAATGTAGGGTATAGAGTGTAGGGTAAAGAGTGTAGAGTGTAGGGTACAGTGTGCAGGGTGTAGAGTGTAGGCTATAGAGTGTAGAGTGTAGGGTGTAGAGTGTAGGGTGTAGAGTGTAGGGTATAGAGTGTAGAGTGCAGGGTGTAGGGTATAGAGTGTAGGGTATAGAGTGTAGGGTATAGAGTGTAGGGTGTAGGGATTAGAGTGTAGGGATTAGAGTGTAGGGTGTAGAGTGTAGGGTGTAGAGTGTAGGGTATAGAGTGTAGGGTATAGAGTGTAGGGTATAGAGTGTAGAGTGTAGGGTATAGAGTGTAGGGTATAGAGTAGAGTGTAGAGTGTAGGCTATAGAGTGTAGGCTATAGAGTGTAGGGTATAGAGTGTAGGGTATAGAGTGTAGGGTATAGAGTGTAAGGTGTAGGGTATAGAGTGTAGGGTATAGAGTGCAGGTTGTAGAGTGTAGGGTATAGAGTGTATGGTATAGAGAGTAGGGAATAAAGTGTAGAGTGTAGGGTATAGAGTGTATAGTGTAGGGTATAGAGTGTAGGGTATAGAGTGTAGAGTGTAGGGTATATAGTGTATGCTATAGAGTGTATGGTGTAGAGTGTATGGTATAGAGTGTAGGGTATAGAGTGTAGAGTGTATGGTATAGAGTGTATGGTATAGAGTGTAGGGTTTAGAGTGTAGGGTATAGAGTGTAGGGTATAGAGTGTATGTTATAGAGTGTAGGGTATAGAGTGTAGATTGTAGGGTATAGAGTTTAGAGTGTAGGGTATAGAGTGTAGGGTATAGAGTGTAAGGTATAGGGTGTAGAGTGTAGGGTATAGAGTGTAGGGTATAGAGTGTATGGTATAGAGTGTATGGTATAGAGTGTACGGTATAGAGTGTATGGTATAGAGTGTAGGGTATAGAGTGTAGAGTGTAGGGATTAGAGTGTAGGGTATAGAGTGTAGGGTATAGAGTGTAGAATGTAGAGTGTATGGTATAGAGTGTAGAGTGTAGGTTATAGAGTGTAGGGTATAGAGTGTAGGGTGTAGAGTGTAGGTTATAGAGTGTTGGGTGTAGAGTGCAGGGTGTAGAGTGCAGGGTATAGAGTGTAAGATATAGAGTGTAGAGTGTAGGGTATAGAGTGTAGGGTGTAGGGTATAGAGTGTAGAGTGTAGGGTATAGAGTGTAGGGTATAGAGTGTAGGGTATAGAGTGTAGGGAATAGAGTGTAGAGTGTAAGGTGTAGAGTGTAGGGTATAGAGTGTAGGGTATATACTGTAGGGTATAGAATGTAGGCTATAGAGTGTAGGGTATAGAGTGTAGAGTGTAGGGTATAGAGTGTAGGGTATAGAGTGTAGAGTGTAGGGTTTAGAGTGTTGGGTGTAGAGTGCAGGGTGTAGAGTGCAGGGTATAGAGTGTAGGGTATAGAGTGTATAGTGTAGGGTATAGAGTGTAGGGTATAGAGTGTAGGGTATAGAGTGTAGGGTATAGAGTGTAGGGTATAGGGTATAGAGTGTAGGGTGTAGAGTGTAGGGTGTAGAGTGTAGGGTATAGAGTGTAGGGTATAGAGTGTAGGGTATAGAGTGTAGGGTATAGAGTGTAGGGTATAGAGTGTAGAGTGTAGAGTGTATGGTATAGAGTGTAGAGTGTAGGGTATAGAGTGTAGGGTATAGACTGTAGGGTATAGAGTGTGGCGTATAGAGTGTAGGGTATAGAGTGTAGAGTGTAGGGTATAGAGTGTACGGTATGGAGTGTAGGGTATAGAGTGTAGGGTATAGAGTGTAGAGTGTAGGGTATAGAATGTAGGGTATAGAGTGTAGGGTATAGAGTGTAGGGAATAGAGTGTAGAGTGTAAGGTATAGAGTGTAGAGTGTAAGGTATAGACTGTAGGGTGTAGAGTGTAGGGAGTAGAGTGTAGGGTATAGAGTGTAGAGTGTAGGGTATAGAGTGCAGGGTATAGAGTGTAGGGTGTAGAGTGTAGGCTATAGAGTGTAGGGTATAGAGTGTAGAGTGTAGGGTATAGAGTGTAGGGTATAGAGTGTAGGGTATAGAGTGTAGGGTATAGAGTGTAGAGTGTAGGGTATAGAGTGTAGGGTATAGATTGCAGGTTGTAGAGTGCAGGTTGAAGAGTGTAGGGTATAGAGTGTAGGGTATAGAGTGTAGGGTATAGAGTGTAGGGTATAGAGTGTAGGGTATAAAGTGTAGAGTGTAGGGTATAGAGTGTATAGTGTAGGGTATAGAGTGTAGGGTATAGAGTGTAGGGTATAGAGTGTATAGTGTAGGGTATAGAGTGTATGCTATAGAGTGTATGGTGTAGAGTGTATGGTGTAGAGTGTAGGGTGTAGAGTGTATGGTATAGAGTGTAGGGTATAGAGTGTAGGGTATAGAGTGTATGTTATAGAGTGTAGGGTATAGAGTGTAGAGTGTAGGGTATAGAGTTTAGAGTGTAGGATATAGAGTGTAGGGTATAGAGTGTAGGGTATAGAGTGTAGGGTAAAGAGTGTAGAGTGTAGGGTACAGAGTGCAGGGTGTAGAGTATAGAGTGTAGAGTGTAGGGTGTAGAGTGTAGGGTGTAGAGTGTAGGGTATAGAGTGTAGAGTGTAGGGTGTAGAGTGTAGGGTGTAGGGTATAGAGTGTAGGGTATAGGGTGTAGGGATTAGAGTGTAGGGATTAGAGTGTAGGAATTAGATTGTAGGGTGTAGAGTGTAGGGTATAGAGTGTAGGGTATAGAGTGTAGGGTATAGGGTGTAGGGATTAGAGTGTAGGGATTAGAGTGTAGGAATTAGATTGTAGGGTGTAGAGTGTAGGGTATAGAGTGTAGGATATAGAGTGTAGGGTATAGAGTGTAGGGTGTAGAGTGTAGGGATTAGAGTGTAGGGTATAGAGTGTAGGGTATAGAGTGTAGGGTAAAGAGTGTAGAGTGTAGGGTACAGAGTGCAGGGTGTAGAGTGTAGGGTATAGAGTGTAGGGTGTAGGGTGCAGAGTGTAGGGTATAGAGTGTAGAGTGTAGGGTGTAGAGTGTAGGGTGTAGGGTATAGAGTGTAGGGTATAGAGTGTAGGGTATAGAGTGTAGGGTATAGAGTGTAGGGTATAGAGTGTAGGGTGTAGGGATTAGAGTGTAGGAATTAGAGTGTAGGGATTAGAGTGTAGGGTGTAGAGTGTAGGGTGTAGAGTGTAGGGTATAGAGTGTAGGGTATAGAGTGTAGGGTATAGAGTGTAGAGTGTAGGGATTAGAGTGTAGGGATTAGAGTGTAGGGTATAGAGTGTAGGGTATAGAGTAGAGTGTAGAGTGTAGGCTATAGAGTGTAGGGTATAGAGTATAGAGTGTAGGGTATAGAGTGTAGGGTATAGAGTGTAGGGTATAGAGTGTAGGGTATAGAGTGTAGGGTGTAGGGTATAGAGTGTAGGGTATAGAGTGCAGGTTGTAGAGTGTAGGGTATAGAGTGTAGGGTACAGAGAGTAGGGTATAAAGTGTAGAGTGTAGGGTATAGAGTGTAGAGTGTAGGGTATAGAGTGTAGGGTATAGAGTAGAGTGTAGAGTGTAGGCTATAGAGTGTAGGCTATAGAGTGTAGGGTATAGAGTGTAGGGTATAGAGTGTAGGGTATAGAGTGTAAGGTGTAGGGTATAGAGTGTAGGGTATAGAGTGCAGGTTGTAGAGTGTAGGGTATAGAGTGTATGGTATAGAGAGTAGGGAATAAAGTGTAGAGTGTAGGGTATAGAGTGTATAGTGTAGGGTATAGAGTGTAGGGTATAGAGTGTAGAGTGTAGGGTATATAGTGTATGCTATAGAGTGTATGGTGTAGAGTGTATGGTATAGAGTGTAGGGTATAGAGTGTAGAGTGTATGGTATAGAGTGTATGGTATAGAGTGTAGGGTTTAGAGTGTAGGGTATAGAGTGTAGGGTATAGAGTGTATGTTATAGAGTGTAGGGTATAGAGTGTAGATTGTAGGGTATAGAGTTTAGAGTGTAGGGTATAGAGTGTAGGGTATAGAGTGTAAGGTATAGGGTGTAGAGTGTAGGGTATAGAGTGTAGGGTATAGAGTGTATGGTATAGAGTGTATGGTATAGAGTGTACGGTATAGAGTGTATGGTATAGAGTGTAGGGTATAGAGTGTAGAGTGTAGGGATTAGAGTGTAGGGTATAGAGTGTAGGGTATAGAGTGTAGAATGTAGAGTGTATGGTATAGAGTGTAGAGTGTAGGTTATAGAGTGTAGGGTATAGAGTGTAGGGTGTAGAGTGTAGGTTATAGAGTGTTGGGTGTAGAGTGCAGGGTGTAGAGTGCAGGGTATAGAGTGTAAGATATAGAGTGTAGAGTGTAGGGTATAGAGTGTAGGGTGTAGGGTATAGAGTGTAGAGTGTAGGGTATAGAGTGTAGGGTATAGAGTGTAGGGTATAGAGTGTAGGGAATAGAGTGTAGAGTGTAAGGTGTAGAGTGTAGGGTATAGAGTGTAGGGTATATACTGTAGGGTATAGAATGTAGGCTATAGAGTGTAGGGTATAGAGTGTAGAGTGTAGGGTATAGAGTGTAGGGTATAGAGTGTAGAGTGTAGGGTTTAGAGTGTTGGGTGTAGAGTGCAGGGTGTAGAGTGCAGGGTATAGAGTGTAGGGTATAGAGTGTATAGTGTAGGGTATAGAGTGTAGGGTATAGAGTGTAGGGTATAGAGTGTAGGGTATAGAGTGTAGGGTATAGGGTATAGAGTGTAGGGTGTAGAGTGTAGGGTGTAGAGTGTAGGGTATAGAGTGTAGGGTATAGAGTGTAGGGTATAGAGTGTAGGGTATAGAGTGTAGGGTATAGAGTGTAGAGTGTAGAGTGTATGGTATAGAGTGTAGAGTGTAGGGTATAGAGTGTAGGGTATAGACTGTAGGGTATAGAGTGTGGCGTATAGAGTGTAGGGTATAGAGTGTAGAGTGTAGGGTATAGAGTGTACGGTATGGAGTGTAGGGTATAGAGTGTAGGGTATAGAGTGTAGAGTGTAGGGTATAGAATGTAGGGTATAGAGTGTAGGGTATAGAGTGTAGGGAATAGAGTGTAGAGTGTAAGGTATAGAGTGTAGAGTGTAAGGTATAGACTGTAGGGTGTAGAGTGTAGGGAGTAGAGTGTAGGGTATAGAGTGTAGAGTGTAGGGTATAGAGTGCAGGGTATAGAGTGTAGGGTGTAGAGTGTAGGCTATAGAGTGTAGGGTATAGAGTGTAGAGTGTAGGGTATAGAGTGTAGGGTATAGAGTGTAGGGTATAGAGTGTAGGGTATAGAGTGTAGAGTGTAGGGTATAGAGTGTAGGGTATAGATTGCAGGTTGTAGAGTGCAGGTTGAAGAGTGTAGGGTATAGAGTGTAGGGTATAGAGTGTAGGGTATAGAGTGTAGGGTATAGAGTGTAGGGTATAAAGTGTAGAGTGTAGGGTATAGAGTGTATAGTGTAGGGTATAGAGTGTAGGGTATAGAGTGTAGGGTATAGAGTGTATAGTGTAGGGTATAGAGTGTATGCTATAGAGTGTATGGTGTAGAGTGTATGGTGTAGAGTGTAGGGTGTAGAGTGTATGGTATAGAGTGTAGGGTATAGAGTGTAGGGTATAGAGTGTATGTTATAGAGTGTAGGGTATAGAGTGTAGAGTGTAGGGTATAGAGTTTAGAGTGTAGGATATAGAGTGTAGGGTATAGAGTGTAGGGTATAGAGTGTAGGGTAAAGAGTGTAGAGTGTAGGGTACAGAGTGCAGGGTGTAGAGTATAGAGTGTAGAGTGTAGGGTGTAGAGTGTAGGGTGTAGAGTGTAGGGTATAGAGTGTAGAGTGTAGGGTGTAGAGTGTAGGGTGTAGGGTATAGAGTGTAGGGTATAGGGTGTAGGGATTAGAGTGTAGGGATTAGAGTGTAGGAATTAGATTGTAGGGTGTAGAGTGTAGGGTATAGAGTGTAGGGTATAGAGTGTAGGGTATAGGGTGTAGGGATTAGAGTGTAGGGATTAGAGTGTAGGAATTAGATTGTAGGGTGTAGAGTGTAGGGTATAGAGTGTAGGATATAGAGTGTAGGGTATAGAGTGTAGGGTGTAGAGTGTAGGGATTAGAGTGTAGGGTATAGAGTGTAGGGTATAGAGTGTAGGGTAAAGAGTGTAGAGTGTAGGGTACAGAGTGCAGGGTGTAGAGTGTAGGGTATAGAGTGTAGGGTGTAGGGTGCAGAGTGTAGGGTATAGAGTGTAGAGTGTAGGGTGTAGAGTGTAGGGTGTAGGGTATAGAGTGTAGGGTATAGAGTGTAGGGTATAGAGTGTAGGGTATAGAGTGTAGGGTATAGAGTGTAGGGTGTAGGGATTAGAGTGTAGGGATTAGAGTGTAGGGATTAGAGTGTAGGGTGTAGAGTGTAGGGTGTAGAGTGTAGGGTATAGAGTGTAGGGTATAGAGTGTAGGGTATAGAGTGTAGAGTGTAGGGATTAGAGTGTAGGGATTAGAGTGTAGGGTATAGAGTGTAGGGTATAGAGTAGAGTGTAGAGTGTAGGCTATAGAGTGTAGGGTATAGAGTATAGAGTGTAGGGTATAGAGTGTAGGGTATAGAGTGTAGGGTATAGAGTGTAGGGTATAGAGTGTAGGGTGTAGGGTATAGAGTGTAGGGTATAGAGTGCAGGTTGTAGAGTGTAGGGTATAGAGTGTAGGGTACAGAGAGTAGGGTATAAAGTGTAGAGTGTAGGGTATAGAGTGTATAGTGTAGGGTATAGAGTGTAGGGTATAGAGTGTAGGGTATAGAGTGTAGAGTGTAGGGTATAGAGTGTATGCTATAGAGTGTATGGTGTAGAGTGTATGGTATAGAGTGTAGGGTATAGAGTGTAGAGTGTATGGTATAGAGTGTATGGTATAGAGTGTAGGGTATAGAGTGTAGGGTATAGAGTGTAGGGTATTGAGTGTATGTTATAGAGTGTAGGGTGTAGAGTGTAGAGTGTAGGGTATAGAGTTTAGAGTGTAGGGTATAGAGTGTAGGGTATAGTGTAAGGTGTAGAGTGTAGGGTGTAGAGTGTAGGGTATAGAGTGTAGGGTATAGAGTGTATGGTATAGAGTGAAGGGTATAGAGTGTAGGGTATAGAGTGTATGGTATAGAGTGTAGGGTATAGGGATTAGAGTGTAAGGTATAGAGTGTAGGGTATAGAGTGTAAGCTATAGAGTGTAGGGTGTAGAGTGTAGGGTATAGAGTGTATGGTATAGAGTGTAGGGTATAGAGTGTAGGGTATAGAGTGTATGTTATAGAGTGTAGGGTATAGAGTGTAGAGTGTAGGGTATAGAGTTTAGAGTGTAGGGTATAGAGTGTAGGGTATAGAGTGTAAGGTATAGAGTATAGAGTGTAGGGTATAGAGTGTAGGGTATAGAGTGTAGGGTATAGAGTGTAGGGTATAGAGTGTAGGGTAAAGAGTGTAGAGTGTAGGGTACAGAGTGCAGGGTGTAGAGTGTAGGGTATAGAGTGTAGAGTGTAGGGTGTAGAGTGTAGGGTATAGAGTGTAGGGTGTAGAGTGTAGGGTGTAGGGTATAGAGTGTAGGGTATAGAGTTTAGGGTATAGAGTGTAGGGTATAGAGTGTAGGGTGTAGGGATTAGAGTGTAGGGTGTAGAGTGTATGGTATAGAGTATAGGGTATAGAGTGTAGGGTATAGAGTGTAGGGTATAGAGTGTATGTTATAGAGTGTAGGGTATAGAGTGTAGAGTGTAGGGTATAGAGTTTAGAGTGTAGGGTATAGAGTGTAGGGTATAGAGTGTAGGGTATAGAGTGTAGGGTATAGAGTGTAGGGTATAGGGTGTAGGGTATAGAGTGTAGGGTATAGAGTGTAGGGTAAAGAGTGTCGAGTGTAGGGTACAGAGTGTAGGGTGTAGAGTGTAGGGTGTAGAGTGTAGGGTGTAGAGTGTAGCATATAGAGTGTAGGGTATAGAGTGTAGGGTATAGAGTGTAGGGTATAGAGTGTAGGGTGTAGAGTGTAGGGTGTAGAGTGTAGGGTATAGAGTGTAGGGTATAGAGTGTAGGGTATAGAGTGTAGGGTATAGAGTGTAGGGTATAGAGTGTAGGGTGTAGGGTATAGAGTGTAGGGTATAGAGTGTAGGGTATAGAGTGTAGGGTATAGAGTGTAAGGTGTAGGGTATAGAGTGCAGGGTATAGAGTGCAGGTTGTAGAGTGTAGGGTATAGAGTGTAGGGTATAGAGAGTAGGGTATAAAGTGTAGAGTGTAGGGTATAGAGTGTATAGTGTAGGGTATAGAGTGTAGGGTATAGAGTGTAGAGTGTAAGGTATATAGTGTATGCTATAGAGTGTATGGTGTAGAGTGTATGGTATAGAGTGTAGGGTATAGAGTGTAGAGTGTATGGTATAGAGTGTATGGTATAGAGTGTAGGGTATAGAGTGTAGGGTATAGAGTGTAGGGTATAGAGTGTATGTTGTAGAGTGTAGGGTATAGAGTGTAGAGTGTAGGGTATAGAGTTTAGAGTGTAGGGTATAGAGTGTAGGGTATAGAGTGTAAGGTATAGGGTGTAGAGTGTAGGGTATAGAGTGTAGGGTATAGAGTGTATGGTATAGAGTGTATGGTATAGAGTGTACGGTATAGAGTGTATGGTATAGAGTGTAGGGTATAAAGTGTAGAGTGTAGGGATTAGAGTGTAGGGTATAGAGTGTAGGGTATAGAGTGTAGAATGTAGAGTGTATGGTATAGAGTGTAGAGTGTAGGTTATAGAGTGTAGGGTATAGAGTGTAGGGTGTAGAGTGTAGGTTATAGAGTGTTGGGTGTAGAGTGCAGGGTGTAGAGTGCAGGGTATAGAGTGTAAGATATAGAGTGTAGAGTGTAGGGTATAGAGTGTAGGGTGTAGGGTATAGAGTGTAGAGTGTAGGGTATAGAGTGTAGGGTATAGAGTGTAGGGTATAGAGTGTAGGGAATAGAGTGTAGAGTGTAAGGTGTAGAGTGTAGGGTATAGAGTGTAGGGTATATACTGTAGGGTATAGAGTGTAGGCTATAGAGTGTAGGGTATAGAGTGTAGAGTGTAGGGTATAGAGTGTAGGGTATAGAGTGTAGAGTGTAGGGTTTAGAGTGTTGGGTGTAGAGTGCAGGGTGTAGAGTGCAGGGTATAGAGTGTAGGGTATAGAGTGTATAGTGTAGGGTATAGAGTGTAGGGTATAGAGTGTAGGGTAGAGTGTAGGGTATAGGGTATAGAGTGTAGGGTGTAGAGTGTAGGGTGTAGAGTGTAGGGTATAGAGTGTAGGGTATAGAGTGTAGGGTGTAGGGTATAGAGTGTAGGGTATAGAGTGTAGGGTATAGAGTGTAGAGTGTAGAGTGTATGGTATAGAGTGTAGAGTGTAGGGTATAGAGTGTAGGGTATAGACTGTAGGGTATAGAGTGTGGCGTATAGAGTGTAGGGTATAGAGTGTATAGTGTAGGGTATAGAGTGTACGGTATGGAGTGTAGGGTATAGAGTGTAGGGTATAGAGTGTAGAGTGTAGGGTATAGAATGTAGGGTATAGAGTGTAGGGTATAGAGTGTAGGGAATAGAGTGTAGAGTGTAAGGTATAGAGTGTAGAGTGTAAGGTATAGACTGTAGGGTGTAGAGTGTAGGGAGTAGAGTGTAGGGTATAGAGTGTAGAGTGTAGGGTATAGAGTGTAGGGTATAGAGTGTAGGGTATAGAGTGTAGGGTATAGAGTGTAGAGTGTAGGGTATAGAGTGTAGGGTATAGATTGCAGGTTGTAGAGTGCAGGTTGAAGAGTGTAGGGTATAGAGTGTAGGGTATAGAGTGTAGGGAATAGAGTGTAGGGTATAGAGTGTAGGGTATAGAGTGTAGGGTATAAAGTGTAGAGTGTAGGGTATAGAGTGTATAGTGTAGGGTATAGAGTGTAGGGTATAGAGTGTAGGGTATAGAGTGTATAGTGTAGGGTATAGAGTGTATGCTATAGAGTGTATGGTGTAGAGTGTATGGTGTAGAGTGTAGGGTGTAGAGTGTATGGTATAGAGTGTAGGGTATAGAGTGTAGGGTATAGAGTGTATGTTATAGAGTGTAGGGTATAGAGTGTAGAGTGTAGGGTATAGAGTTTAGAGTGTAGGGTATAGAGTGTAGGGTATAGAGTGTAGGGTATAGAGTGTAGGGTAAAGAGTGTAGAGTGTAGGGTACAGAGTGCAGGGTGTAGAGTATAGAGTGTAGAGTGTAGGGTGTAGAGTGTAGGGTGTAGAGTGTAGGGTATAGAGTGTAGAGTGTAGGGTGTAGAGTGTAGGGTGTAGGGTATAGAGTGTAGGGTATAGAGTGTAGGGTATAGAGTGTAGGGTATAGAGTGTAGGGTATAGGGTGTAGGGATTAGAGTGTAGGGATTAGAGTGTAGGAATTAGATTGTAGGGTGTAGAGTGTAGGGTATAGAGTGTAGGGTATAGAGTGTAGGGTATAGAGTGTAGGGTGTAGAGTGTAGGGATTAGAGTGTAGGGTATAGAGTGTAGGGTATAGAGTGTAGGGTAAAGAGTGTAGAGTGTAGGGTACAGAGTGCAGGGTGTAGAGTGTAGGGTATAGAGTGTAGGGTGTAGGGTGCAGAGTTTAGGGTATAGAGTGTAGAGTGTAGGGTGTAGAGTGTAGGGTGTAGGGTATAGAGTGTAGGGTATAGAGTGTAGGGTATAGAGTGTAGGGTATAGAGTGTAGGGTATAGAGTGTAGGGTGTAGGGATTAGAGTGTAGGGATTAGAGTGTAGGGATTAGAGTGTAGGGTGTAGAGTGTAGGGTGTAGAGTGTAGGGTATAGAGTGTAGGGTATAGAGTGTAGTGTATAGAGTAGAGTGTAGAGTGTAGGCTATAGAGTGTAGGGTATAGAGTATAGAGTGTAGGGTATAGAGTGTAGGGTATAGAGTGTAGGGTATAGAGTGTAGGGTGTAGGGTATAGAGTGTAGGGTATAGAGTGCAGGTTGTAGAGTGTAGGGTATAGAGTGTAGGGTATAGAGAGTAGGGTATAAAGTGTAGAGTGTAGGGTATAGAGTGTATAGTGTAGGGTATAGAGTGTAGGGTATAGAGTGTAGGGTATAGAGTGTAGAGTGTAGGGTATAGAGTGTATGCTATAGAGTGTATGGTGTAGAGTGTATGGTATAGAGTGTAGGGTATAGAGTGTAGAGTGTATGGTATAGAGTGTATGGTATAGAGTGTAGGGTATAGAGTGTAGGGTATAGAGTGTAGGGTATAGAGTGTATGTTATAGAGTGTAGGGTGTAGAGTGTAGAGTGTAGGGTATAGAGTTTAGAGTGTAGGGTATAGAGTGTAGGGTATAGAGTGTAAGGTGTAGAGTGTAGGGTGTAGAGTGTAGGGTATAGAGTGTAGGGTATAGAGTGTATGGTATAGAGTGTAGGGTATAGAGTGTAGGGTATAGAGTGTATGGTATAGAGTGTAGGGTATAGAGTGTAGAGTGTAGGGATTAGAGTGTAGGGTATAGAGAGTAAGCTATAGAGTGTAGGGTGTAGAGTGTAGGGTATAGAGTGTATGGTATAGAGTGTAGGGTATAGAGTGTAGGGTATAGAGTGTATGTTATAGAGTGTAGGGTATAGAGTTTAGAGTGTAGGGTATAGAGTGTAGGGTATAGAGTGTAAGGTATAGAGTATAGAGTGTAGGGTATAGAGTGTATGGTATAGAGTGTAGGGTATAGAGTGTAGGGTATAGAGTGTAGGGTAAAGAGTGTAGAGTGTAGGGTACAGAGTGCAGGGTGTAGAGTGTAGGGTGTAGGGTATAGAGTGTAGGGTATAGAGTGTAGGGTATAGAGTGTAGGGTATAGAGTGTAGGGTGTAGGGATTAGAGTGTAGGGTGTAGAGTGTATGGTATAGAGTGTAGGGTATAGAGTGTAGGGTATAGAGTGTAGGGTATAGAGTGTATGTTATAGAGTGTAGGGTATAGAGTGTAGAGTGTAGGGTATAGAGTTTAGAGTGTAGGGTATAGAGTGTAGGGTATAGAGTGTAGGGTATAGAGTGTAGGGTATAGAGTGTAGGGTATAGGGTGTAGGGTATAGAGTGTAGGGTATAGAGTGTAGGGTAAAGAGTGTCGAGTGTAGGGTACAGAGTGTAGGGTGTAGAGTGTAGGGTTTAGAGTGTAGGGTGTAGAGTGTAGCGTATAGAGTGTAGGGTATAGAGTGTAGGGTAAAGAGTGTAGGGTATAGAGTGTAGGGTGTAGAGTGTAGGGTGTAGAGTGTAGGGTATAGAGTGTAGGGTATAGAGTGTAGGGTATAGAGTGTAGGGTGTAGGGTATAGAGTGTAGGGCATAGAGTGCAGGTTGTAGAGTGTAGGGTATAGAGTGTAGGGTATAGAGAGTAGGGTATAAAGTGTAGAGTGTAGGGTATAGAGTGTATAGTGTAGGGTATAGAGTGTAGGGTATAGAGTGTAGAGTGTAGGGTATAGAGTGTATGCTATAGAGTTTATGGTGTAGAGTGTATGGTATAAAGTGTAGGGTATAGAGTGTAGAGTGTATGGTATAGAGTGTATGGTATAGAGTGTAGGGTATAGAGTGTAGGGTATAGAGTGTAGGGTATAGAGTGTAGGGTATAGAGTGTAGGGTATAGAGTGTAGGGTAAAGAGTGTAGAGTGTAGGGTACAGAGTACAGGGTGTAGAGTGTAGGGTATAGAGTGTAGAGTGTAGGGTGTAGAGTGTAGGGTATAGAGTGTAGGGTGTAGAGTGTAGGGTGTAGGGTATAGAGTGTAGGGTATAGAGTGTAGGGTATAGAGTGTAGGGTATAGAGTGTAGGGTGTAGGGATTAGAGTGTAGGGTGTAGAGTGTATGGTATAGAGTGTAGGGTATAGAGTGTAGGGTATAGAGTGTAGGGTATAGAGTGTATGTTATAGAGTGTAGGGTATAGAGTGTAGAGTGTAGGGTATAGAGTTTAGAGTGTAGGGTATAGAGTGTAGGGTATAGAGTGTAGGGTATAGAGTGTAGGGTATAGAGTGTAGGGTATAGGGTGTAGGGTATAGAGTGTAGGGTATAGAGTGTATCGTGTAGGGTATAGAGTGTATGCTATAGAGTGTATGGTGTAGAGTGTATGGTGTAGAGTGTATGGTGTAGAGTGTAGGGTATAGAGTGTAGGGTATAGAGGGTAGGGTATAGAGTGTAGGGCATAGAGTGTATGTTATAGAGTGTAGGGTATAGAGTGTAGAGTGTAGGGTATAGAGTTTAGAGTGTAGTGTATAGAGTGTAGGGTATAGAGTGTAGGGTATAGAGTGAAGGGTATAGAGTGTAGGGTAAAGAGTGTAGAGTGTAGGGTACAGAGTGCAGGGTGTAGAGTGTAGTGTATAGAGTGTAGGGTGTAGAGTGTAGGCTGTAGAGTGTAGGGTGTAGGGTATAGAGTGTAGGGTATAGAGTGTAGGGTATAGAGTGTAGGGTATAGAGTGTAGGGTATAGAGTGTAGGGTGTAGGGATTAGAGTGTAGGGATTAGAGTGTAGGGTGTAGAGTGTAGGGTGTAGAGTGTAGGGTATAGAGTGTAGGGTATAGAGTATAGAGTGTAGGGATTAGAGTGTAGGGTATAGAGTGTAGGGTGTAGAGTGTAGGGTGTAGGGTATAGAGTGTAGGGTATAGAGTGTAGGGTATAGAGTGTAGGGTGTAGGGATTAGAGTGTAGGGATTAGAGTGTAGGGTGTAGAGTGTAGGGTGTAGAGTGTAGGGTATAGAGTGTAGGGTAAAGAGTGTAGAGTGTAGGGTACAGAGTGCAGGGTGTAGAGTGTAGGCTATAGAGTGTAGAGTGTAGGGTGTAGAGTGTAGGGTGTAGAGTGTAGGGTATAGAGTGTAGAGTGTAGGGTGTAGGGTATAGAGTGTAGGGTATAAAGTGTAGGGTATAGAGTGTAGGGTGTAGGGATTAGAGTGTAGGGATTAGAGTGTAGGGTGTAGAGTGTAGGGTGTAGAGTGTAGGGTATAGAGTGTAGGGTATAGAGTGTAGGGTATAGAGTGTAGAGTGTAGGGTATAGAGTGTAGGGTATAGAGTAGAGTGTAGAGTGTAGGCTATAGAGTGTAGGCTATAGAGTGTAGGGTATAGAGTGTAGGGTATAGAGTGTAGGGTATAGAGTGTAGGGTATAGAGTGTAGGGTATAGAGTGTAAGGTGTAGGATATAGAGTGTAGGGTATAGAGTGCAGGTTGTAGAGTGTAGGGTATAGAGTGTAGGGTATAGAGAGTAGGGTATAAAGTGTAGAGTGTAGGGTATAGAGTGTATAGTGTAGGGTATAGAGTGTAGGGTATAGAGTGTAGAGTGTAGGGTATATAGTGTATGCTATAGAGTGTATGGTGTAGAGTGTATGGTATAGAGTGTAGGGTATAGAGTGTAGAGTGTATGGTATAGAGTGTATGGTATAGAGTGTAGGGTATAGAGTGTAGGGTATAGAGTGTAGGGTATAGAGTGTATGTTATAGAGTGTAGGGAATAGAGTGTAGAGTGTAGGGTATAGAGTTTAGAGTGTAGGGTATAGAGTGTAGGGTATAGAGTGTAAGGTATAGGTTGTAGAGTGTAGGGTATAGAGTGTAGGGTATAGAGTGTATGGTATAGAGTGTATGGTATAGAGTGTAGGGTATAGAGTGTATGGTATAGAGTGTAGGGTATAGAGTGTAGAGTGTAGGGATTGGAGTGTAGGGTATAGAGTGTAGGGTATAGAGTGTAGAATGTAGAGTGTATGGTATAGAGTGTAGAGTGTGAGTTATAGAGTGTAGGGTGTAGAGTGTAGGTTATAGAGTGTTGGGTGTAGAGTGCAGGGTGTAGAGTGCAGGGTATAGAGTGTAAGATATAGAGTGTAGAGTGTAGGGTATAGAGTGTAGGGTGTAGGGTATAGAGTGTAGAGTGTAGGGTATAGAGTGTAGGGTATAGAGTGTAGGGTATAGAGTGTAGGGAATAGAGTGTAGAGTGTAAGGTGTAGAGTGTAGGGTATAGAGTGTAGGGTATATACTGTAGGGTATAGAGTGTAGAGTGTAGGGTATAGAGTGTATGGTATAGAGTTTAGGGTGTAGAGTGTAGGCTATAGAGTGTAGGGTATAGAGTGTAGAGTGTAGGGTATAGAGTGTAGGGTATAGAGTGTAGAGTGTAGGGTTTAGAGTGTTGGGTGTAGAGTGCTGGGTGTAGAGTGCAGGGTATAGAGTGTAGGGTATACAGTGTATAGTGTAGGGTATAGAGTGTAGGGTATAGAGTGTAGGGTATAGAGTGTAGGGTATAGGGTATAGAGTGTAGGGTGTAGAGTGTAGGGTGTAGAGTGTAGGGTATAGAGTGTAGGGTATAGAGTGTAGGGTGTAGGGTATAGAGTGTAGGGTATAGAGTGTAGGGTATAGAGTGTAGAGTGTAGAGTGTATGGTATAGAGTGTAGAGTGTAGGGTATAGAGTGTAGGGTATAGACTGTAGGGTATAGAGTGTGGCGTATAGAGTGTAGGGTATAGAGTGTAGAGTGTAGGGTATAGAGTATACGGTATGGAGTGTAGGGTATAGAGTGTAGGGTATAGAGTGTAGAGTGTAGGGTATAGAATGTAGGGTATAGAGTGTAGGGTATAGAGTGTAGGGAATAGAGTGTAGAGTGTAAGGTATAGAGTGTAGAGTGTAGGGTATAGACTGTAGGGTGTAGAGTGTAGGGAGTAGAGTGTAGGGTATAGAGTGTAGAGTGTAGGGTATAGAGTGCAGGGTATAGAGTGTAGGGTGTAGAGTGTAGGCTATAGAGTGTAGGGTATAGAGTGTAGAGTGTAGGGTATAGAGTGTATGGTATAGAGTGTAGAGTATAGAGTGTAGAGTGTAGGGTATAGGGTGTAGAGTGTAGGGTATAGAGTGTAGAGTGTAGGGTATAGAGTGTATGGTATAGAGTTTAGGGTGTAGAGTGTAGGGTATATACTGTAGGGTATAGAGTGTAGAGTGTAGGGTATAGAGTGTATGGTATAGAGTTTAGGGTGTAGAGTGTAGGCTATAGAGTGTAGGGTATAGAGTGTAGAGTGTAGGGTATAGAGTGTAGGGTATAGAGTGTAGAGTGTAGGGTTTAGAGTGTTGGGTGTAGAGTGCTGGGTGTAGAGTGCAGGGTATAGAGTGTAGGGTATACAGTGTATAGTGTAGGGTATAGAGTGTAGGGTATAGAGTGTAGGGTATAGAGTGTAGGGTATAGGGTATAGAGTGTAGGGTGTAGAGTGTAGGGTGTAGAGTGTAGGGTATAGAGTGTAGGGTATAGAGTGTAGGGTGTAGGGTATAGAGTGTAGGGTATAGAGTGTAGGGTATAGAGTGTAGAGTGTAGAGTGTATGGTATAGAGTGTAGAGTGTAGGGTATAGAGTGTAGGGTATAGACTGTAGGGTATAGAGTGTGGCGTATAGAGTGTAGGGTATAGAGTGTAGAGTGTAGGGTATAGAGTATACGGTATGGAGTGTAGGGTATAGAGTGTAGGGTATAGAGTGTAGAGTGTAGGGTATAGAATGTAGGGTATAGAGTGTAGGGTATAGAGTGTAGGGAATAGAGTGTAGAGTGTAAGGTATAGAGTGTAGAGTGTAGGGTATAGACTGTAGGGTGTAGAGTGTAGGGAGTAGAGTGTAGGGTATAGAGTGTAGAGTGTAGGGTATAGAGTGCAGGGTATAGAGTGTAGGGTGTAGAGTGTAGGCTATAGAGTGTAGGGTATAGAGTGTAGAGTGTAGGGTATAGAGTGTATGGTATAGAGTGTAGAGTATAGAGTGTAGAGTGTAGGGTATAGGGTGTAGAGTGTAGGGTATAGAGTGTAGAGTGTAGGGTATAGAGTGTATGGTATAGAGTTTAGGGTGTAGAGTGTAGGGTATAGAGTGTAGAGTTTAGGGTATAGAGTGTGGGGCATAGAGTGTATGGTATACAGTGTAGAGTGTAGAGTGTAGGGTATAAAGTGTAGTGTATACTCTACACCCTGCACTCTGTAACCTACACTCTACACTCTTTACCCTACACTCTATACCCTACACTCTATACCCTACACTCTATACCCTACACTCTACACTCTATACCCTACACTCTATACCCTACACTCTATACCATACACTCTATACCATACACTCTATACCCTACACTCTATACCCTACACTCTACACCCTACACTCTATACCCTACACCCTACACTCTATACCCTACACTCTATACCCTACACTCTACACCCTGCACTCTGTACCCTACACTCTATACCCTACACTCTACACTCTGTACCCTACACTCTATACCCTACACTCTATACCCTACACTCTATACCCTACACTCTACACTCTATACCCTACACTCTATACCATACACTCTACACCCTACACTCTATACCATACACTCTATACCCTACACTTTACACTCTATACCCTACACTCTATACCCTACACTCTATACCCTACACTCTATACCCTACACTCTACACTCTATACCCTACACTCTATACCATACACTCTATACCCTACACTTTACACTCTATACCCTACACTCTATACCATACACTCTACACTTTATACCCTACACTCTATACCCTACACTCTATACCCTACACTCTATATCCTACACTCTATACCCTACACTCTAATCCCTACACTCTAATCCCTACACTCTAATCCCTACACTCTAATCCCTACACTCTATACCCTACACTCTATACTATACACTCTACACTCTATACCCTACACTCTAATCCCTACACTCTAATCCCTACACTCTACACTCTATACCCTACACTCTATACCCTACACTCTATACCCTACACTCTACACTCTATACCCTACACTCTATACCCTACACTCTACACTCTATACCCTACACTCTATACCCTACACTCTATACCATACACTCTATACCCTACACTCTACACTCTATACCATACACTCTATACCCTACACTCTATACCATACACTCTATATCCTACACTCTATACCCTACACTCCACACCCTACACTCTATACCTTACACTCTATACCCTACACTCTAAACTCTATACCCTACACTCTATACCCTACACTCTATACCCTATACCCTACACTCTATACACTACACTCTATACCATACACTCTATACTCTATATCCTACACTCTATACCATACACTCTACATCCTACACTCTACACCACTCTACACCCCACACTCTACACCCTACACCCTACACTCTATACCCTACACTCTACACCATACACTCTATACCCTATACCCTACAATCTATACCCTACACTCTATACCCTACACTCTATACCCTACACTCTATACCCTACACTCTACACTCTATACCCTACACTCTATACCATACACTGTATACCCTACACTCTATACCCTACACTCTACAGTCTATACCCTACACTCTATACCCTACACTTTACACTCTACACCCTACGCTCTACATTCTATACCCTACACTCTAAACTCTACACTCTATACCCTACACTCTATACCCTACATTCTATACCCTACACTCTATACCCTACACTCTAATCCCTACACTCTAATCCCTACACTCTAATCCCTACACTCTAATCCCTACACTCTATACCCTACACTCTATACTCTACACTCTATACCCTACACTCTAATCCCTACACTCTAATCCCTACACTCTACACTCTATACCCTACACTCTATACCCTACACTCTATACCCTACACTCTACACTCTATACCCTACACAATATACCCTACACTCTACACTCTATACCCTACACTCTATACCCTACACTCTATACCATACACTCTATACCCTACACTCTACACTCTATACCATACACTCTATACCCTACACTCTATACCATACACTCTATATCCTACACTCTATACCCTACACTCCACACCCTACACTCTATACCTTACACTCTATACCCTACACTCTAAACTCTATACCCTACACTCTATACCCTACACTCTATACCCTATACCCTACACTCTATACACTACACTCTATACCATACACTCTATACTCTATACCCTACACTCTATACCATACACTCTACATCCTACACTCTACACCACTCTACACCCCACATTCTACACCCTACACCCTACACTCTATACCCTACACTCTACACCATACACTCTATACCCTATACCCTACAATCTATACCCTACACTCTATACCCTACACTCTATACCCTACACTTTACACTCTACACCCTACGCTCTACATTCTATACCCTACACTCTAAACTCTACACTCTATAGCCTACACTCTATACCCTACACTCTATACCCTACACTCTACACTTTATACCCTACACTCTATACCATACACTCTATACCCTACACTCTACACTTTATACCCTACACTCTATACCATACACTCTATTCCCTACACTCTATACCCTACACTATACACTCTATACCCTACACTCTACACTGTATACCATACACTCTATGCCCCACACTCTCTACCCTAAACTCTACACTCTATACCCTACACTCTACACCCTAAGCTCTATACCATACACTCTATACCCTACACTCTATACCCTACACTCTATACCCTATACTCTATACCCTACACCCTACGCTCTATACGCTACACTCTATACCCTACACTCTATACCCTACACTCTATACCCTACACTCTATACCCTACACTCTATACCCTACACTCTACACTCTATACCATACACTCTATACCATACACTCTATACCATACAATCTATACACTACATTCTATACCCTAAACTCTACACTCTATACCCTACACTCTATACCCTACACTCTATACCCTACACTTTATACCCTACACCCTATACCATACACTCTATACCCTACACTCTACAACCTGCACTCTATACCCTACACTCTATACCCTACACTTTATACCCTACACTCTATACCCTACACTCTATACCCTACACTCTATACCCTACACTCTACACCCTACACTCTACACTCTACACTCTATACCCTACACTCTACACCCTGCACTCTGTACCCTACACTCTACACTCTTTACCCTACACTCTATACCCTACACTCTATACCCTACACTCTATACCCTACACTCTACACTTTATACCCTACACTCTATACCATACAATCTATACCCTACACTCTACACTTTATACCTTACACTCTATACCATACACTCTATACCCTACACTCTATACCCTACACTATACACTCTATACCCTACACTCTATACCCTACACTCTATACCCTACACTTTATACCCTACACCCTATACCATACACTCTATACCCTACACTCTACACCCTACGCTCTATACGCTACACTCTATACCCTACACTCTATACCCTACACTCTATACCCTACACTCTATACCCTACACTCTATACCCTACACTCTACACTCTATACCATACACTCTATACCATACACTCTATACCATACAATCTATACACTACATTCTATACCCTAAACTCTACACTCTATACCCTACACTCTATACCCTACACTCTATACCCTACACTTTATACCCTACACCCTATACCATACACTCTATACCCTACACTCTACAACCTGCACTCTATACCCTACACTCTATACCCTACACTTTATACCCTACACTCTATACCCTACACTCTATACCCTACACTCTATACCCTACACTCTACACCCTACACTCTACACTCTACACTCTATACCCTACACTCTACACCCTGCACTCTGTACCCTACACTCTACACTCTTTACCCTACACTCTATACCCTACACTCTATACCCTACACTCTATACCCTACACTCTACACTTTATACCCTACACTCTATACCATACACTCTATACCCTACACTCTACACTTTATACCTTACACTCTATACCATACACTCTATACCCTACACTCTATACCCTACACTATACACTCTATACCCTACACTCTACACTGTATACCATACACTCTATGCCCCACACTCTCTACCCTAAACTCTACACTCTATACCCTACACTCTACACCCTACACTCTATACCCTACACTCTATACCCTACACTCTATACCCTACACTCTATACCCTACACTCTACACTCTATACCCTACACTCTATACCATACACTCTACACCCTACACTCTACACCCTACACTCTACACCCTACACTCTACACCCTACACTCTATACCCTACACTATACACTCTATACCCTACACTCTACACTCTACACTGTATACCATACACTTTATGCCCCACACTCTATACCCTAAACTCTACACTCTATATCCTACACTCTACACCCTAAGCTCTATACCCTACACTCTATACCCTACACTCTACACTCTATACCCTACACTCTATACCCTACACTCTATACCATAAACTCTACACCCTACACTCTACACCCTACACTCTATACCCTACACTCTATACCCTACACTCTACACTTTATACCCTACACTCTATACCCTACACTCTATACCCTGCACTCTACACCCTGCACTCTACACCCTGCACTCTACACCCAACACTCTATACCCTACACTCTACACCCTACACTCTATACCCTACACTCTACACTCTATACCCTACACTCTATAGCCTACACTCTATACCCTACACTCTATACCCTACACTCTATACCCTACACTCTACACTCTATACCCTACACTCTATACCATACACTCTATACCCTACACTCTATACCATACACTCTATACCATACACTCTATACCATACACTCTATACCATACACTTTATACCCTACACTCTATACCCTACACGCTATACCATACACTCTATACCATACACTCTATACCCTACACTCTATACCCTACACTCTACACCCTACACTCTATACCCTACACTATATACCCTACACTCTACACTCTATACCCTACACTCTATACCATACACTCTACACCATACACTCTATAGCATACACTCTATACCCTACACTCTACACTCTGTACCCTACACTCTATACCCTACACTATACACTCTATACCCTACACTCTACACTTTATACCCTACTCTCTATACCCTACACTCTATACCCTACACTCTACAACGTGCACTCTATACCCTACACTCTATACCCTACACCCTACACTCTACACTCTATAGCCTACACTCTATACCCTACACTCTATACCCTACACTCTACACTCTATACCCTACACTCTATAACATACACTCTATACACTACACTCTATACCTTACATTCTACACCCTACACTCTACACTCTATTCCCTACACTCTATACCCTACACTCTATACCCTACACTCTATACCCTACACTCTATACCCTACACTCTACACTCTATACCCTACACTCTATACCCTACACTCTAATCCCTACACTCTAATCCCTACACTCTACACTCTATACCCTACACTCTATACCCTACACTCTACACCCTACACTCTACACCCTACACTCTAATTCCTACACTCTAATCCCTACACCCTACACTCAATACCCTACAGTCTATACTCTACACTCTACACCCTACACTCTACACTCTATACCCTACACTCTATACCCTACACTCTATACCCTACACCCTACACTCTACACCCTACACTCTACACCCTACACTCTACACTCTATTCCCTACACTCTACACCCTGCACTCTGTACCCTACACTCTACACTCTTTACCCTACCCTCTATACCCTACACTCTATACCCTACACTCTACACTCTATACCTTACACTCTATACCCTACACTCTATACCCTACACTCTAAACTCTATACCCTACACTCTACACTCTATACCCTACACTCTATAACATACACTCTATACCCTACACTCTATACCCTACACTCTATACCCTACACTCTATACCATACACTCTACACCCTACACTCTATACCATACACTCTACACCATACACTCTATAGCATACACTCTATACCCTACACTATACACTCTATATCCTACACTCTATACCCTTCACTCTATACCCTACACTATACACTCTATACCCTACACTTTATACTCTACACTCTATACCCTACACTCTATACCCTACACTCTACAACCTGCACTCTATACCCTACACTCTATACCCTACACTCTACACTCTATACCCTACACTCTATACCCTACACTCTACACTGTATACCATACACTCTATGCCCCACACTCTATACCCTAAACTCTACACTCTATACCCTACACTCTACACCCTAAGCTCTATACCATACACTCTATACCCTACACTCTACACTCTATACCCTACACTCTATACCCTACACTCTATACCCTACACCCTACGCTCTATAAGCTACACTCTATAACCTACACTCTATGCCCTACACTCTATAACCTACACTCTATACCCTACACTCTATACCCTACACTCTATACCCTACACTCTATACCCTACACTCTACACTCTATACCCTACACTCTATACCCTACACTCTATACCCTACACTCTATACCCTACACTCTATACCATACACTCTATACCATACACTCTATACACTACACTTTATACCCTAAACTCTACACTCTATACCCTACACTCTATAACATACACTCTATACACTACACTCTATACCTTACACTCTATACCCTACACTCTATACCCTGCACTCTACACCCTGCACTCTACACCCTGCACTCTACACCCAACACTCTATACCCTACACTCTACACCCTACACACTATACCCTACACTCTACACCCTACACTCTATAGCCTACACTCTATACCCTACACTCTATACCCTACACTCTATACCCTACACTCTACACTCTATACCTACACTCTATACCATACACTCTATACCCTACACTCTATACCATACACTCTATACCATACACTCTACACCATACACTCTATACCCTGCACTCTATACCCTACACTCTATACCCTACACTCTATACCATACTCTCTATACCATACACTCTATACCCTACACTCTATACCCTACACTCTATACCCTAAACTCTACACTCTATACCCTACACTCTACACCCTAAGCTCTATACCATACACTCTATACCCTACAATCTACACTCTATACCCTACACTCTATACCCTACACTCTATACCCTACACCCTACGCTCTATAAGCTACACTCTATAACCTACACTCTATACCCTACACTCTATGACCTACACTCTATACCCTACACTCTATACCCTACACTCTATACCCTACACTCTATACCCTACACTCTACACTCTATACCCTACACTCTATACCCTACACTCTATACCCTACACTCTATACCCTACACTCTACACTCTATACCATACACTCTATACCATACACTCTATACACTACACTCTATACCCTAAACTCTACACTCTATACCCTACACTCTATAACATACACTCTATACACTACACTCTATACCTTACACTCTATACCCTACACTCTATACCCTGCACTCTACACCCTGCACTCTACACCCTGCACTCTACACCCAACACTCTATACCCTACACTCTACACCCTACACTCTATACCCTACACTCTACACCCTACACTCTATAGCCTACACTCTATACCCTACACTCTAAACCCTAGACTCTATACCCTACACTCTACACTCTATACCCTACACTCTATACCATACACTCTATACCCTACACTCTATACCATACACTCTATACCATACACTCTATACCCTACAGTCTATACCCTACACTCTATACCCTACACTCTATACCATACTCTCTATACCATACACTCTATACCCTACACTCTATACCCTACACTCTATACCCTACACTCTACACCCTACACTCTATACCCTACACTCTATACCCTACACTCTATACCCTACACTCTAAACTCTATACCCTACACTCTACACTCTACACTCTATACTCTACACTCTATAACATGCACTCTATACCCTACACTCTATACCCTACACTCTATACCCTATACTCTATACCCTACACTCTACACTCTATACCCTACACTCTATACCATACACTCCACACCATACACTCTATAGCATACACTCTATACCCTACACTCTACACTCTATACCCTACACTCTATACCCTACACTCTACACTCTATACCCTACACTCTATAACATACACTCTATACACTACACTCTATACCTTACACTCTATACCCTACACTTTACATTCTACACCCTACACTCTACACTCTATTCCCTACACTCTATACCCTACACTCTACACTCTATACCCTACACTCTATACCCTACACTCTATACCCTACACTCTATACCCTACACTCTGTACCCTACACTCTACACTCTATACCATACACTCTATACCATACACTCTATACACTACACTCTATACCCTAAACTCTACACTCTATACCCTACACTCTATAACATACACTCTATACACTACACTCTATACCTTACACTCTATACCCTACACTCTATACCCTGCACTCTACACCCCGCACTCTACACCCAGCACTCTACACCCAACACTCTATACCCTACACTCTACACCCTACACTTTATACCCTACACTCTACACCCTACACTCTATAGCCTACACTCTATACCCTACACTCTATACCCTACACTCTATACCCTACACTCTACACTCTATACCCTACACTCTATACCATACACCCTATACCCTACACTCTATACCATACACTCTATACCATACACTCTATACCATACACTCTATACCCTGCACTCTATACCCTACACTATATACCCTACACTCTATACCAGACTCTCTATACCATACACTCTATACCCTACACTCTATACCCTACACTCTATACCCTACACTCTACACCCTACACTCTAATCCCTACACTCTAATCCCTACACCCTACACTCTATACCCTACACTCTATACCCTACACTCTACACCCTACACTCTACACTCTATACCCTACACTCTATACCCTACACTCTATACCCTACACCCTACACTCTACACCCTACACTCTACACCCTACACTCTACACCCTACACTCTACACTCTATACCCTACACTCTACACCCTGCACTCTGTACCCTACACTCTACACTCTTTACCCTACACTCTATACCCTACACTCTACACTCTATACCTTACACTCTATACCCTACACTCTATACCCTACACTCTAAACTCTATACCCTACACTCTACACTCTATACCCTACACTCTATAACATACACTCTATACCCTACACTCTATACCCTACACTCTATACCCTAAACTCTATACCATACACTCTACACCCTACACTCTATACCATACACTCTACACCATACACTCTATAGCATACACTCTATACCCTACACTATACACTCTATATCCTACACTCTATACCCTACACTCTATACCCTACACTATACACTCTATACCCTACACTCTACACTTTATACCCTACACTCTATATCCTACACTCTACAACCTGCACTCTATACCCTACACTCTATACCCTACACTCTACACTCTATACCCTACACTCTATACCCTACACTCTATACCCTACACCCTACCCTCTATAAGCTACACTCTATACCCTACACTCTATACCCTACACTCTATAACCTACACTCTATACCCTAAACTCTATACCCTACACTCTATACCCTACACTCTATACCCTACAATCTACACTCTATACCCTACACTCTATACCCTACACTCTATACCCTACACTCTATACCCTACACTTTATACCCTACACTCTACACTCTATACCATACACTCTAAACCATACACTCTATACACTACACTCTATACCCTAAACTCTACACTCTATACCCTACACTCTATAACATACACTCTATACACTACACTCTATACCTTACACTCTATACCCTACACTTTGCACTCTACACCCTATACTCTACACTCTACATTCTATACCCTACACTCTATACCCTACACTCTACACTCTATAGCCTACACTCTATACCCTACACTCTATACCCTACACTCTATACCCTACACTCTATACACTACACTCTACACTTTATACCCTACGCTCTATACCATACACTCTATACCCTACACTCTACAACCTGCACTCTATGCCCTACACTCTATACCCTACACTCTACACCCTACACTCTACACTCTATAGCCTACACTCTATACCCTACACTCTATACCCTACACTCTATACCCTACACTCTATACACTACAATCTACACTTTATACCCTACGCTCTATACCATACACTCTATACCCTACACTCTACAACCTGCACTCTATACCCTACACTCTATACCCTACACTCTACACCCTACACTCTATACCCTACACTCTTTACCCTACACTCTACACTCTATACCCTACACTCTATACCCTACACTCTACACTTTATACCCTACACTCTATACCATACACTCTATACCCTACACTCCATACCCTACACTCTACACTTTATACCCCACACTCTATACCATACACTCTATACCTTACACTCTACACCTTACACTCTATACCCTACATTCTATCCCCTACACTCTACACTCTATACCCTACACTCTACACTCTACTCTATACCCTACACTCTATACCCTACACTCTACACTCTATACCCTACACTCTACACCCTACACTCTATACCCTATACTCTATACCCTACACTCTATACCCTACACTCTAATCCCTACACTCTATACCCTACACTCTATACCATACACTCTACACCCTACACCCTACACTCTACACCCTACACCCTATACCCTACACTCTATACCCTACACTCTATACCCTACACTCTATACCCTACACTATACACTCTATACCCTACACTCTACGCGTTCTACCCTACACTCTATACCCTACACTCTACACTTTATACCCTACACTCTATACCATACACTCTATACCCTACACTCCATACCCTACACTCTACACTTTATACCCCACACTCTATACCATACACTCTATACCCTACACTCTACACCTTACACTCTATACCCTACATTCTATCCCCTACACTCTACACTCTATACCCTACACTCTACACTCTACTCTATACCCTACACTCTATACCCTACACTCTACACTCTATACCCTACACTCTACACCCTACACTCTATACCCTATACTCTATACCCTACACTCTATACCCTACACTCTAATCCCTACACTCTATACCCTACACTCTATACCATACACTCTACACCCTACACCCTACACTCTACACCCTACACCCTATACCCTACACTCTATACCCTACACTCTATACCCTACACTCTATACCCTACACTATACACTCTATACCCTACACTCTACGCGTTCTACCCTACACTCTATACCCTACACTCTATACCCTACACTCTATACCCTACACTCTACACTCTATACCCTACACTCTATACCATACACTCTATACCCTACACTCTATACCCTACACTCTATATCCTACACTCTATACCCTACACTCTATACCATACACTCATTACTCTACACCCTAAACTCTATACTCTACACTCTATACCATACACTCTATACCCTACACTCTATACACTACACTCTACACTCTATACCCTACACTCTATAGCCTACACTCTATACCCTACACTCTATACCCTGCACTCTATACCCTACACCCTACACTCTATACCCTACACTCTATACCCTACACTCTACACTTTATACCCTACACTCTATACCATACAATCTATACCCTACACTCTATACCCTACACTCTACACTTTATACCCTACGCTCTATACCATACACTCTATACCCTACACTCTACAACCTGCACTCTATACCCTACACTCTATACCCTACACTCTACACCCTACACTCTACACTCTATAGCCTACACTCTATACCCTACACTCTATACCCTACACTCTATACCCTACACTCTATACACTACACTCTACACTTTATACCCTACGCTCTATACCATACACTCTATACCCTACACTCTACAACCTGCACTCTATACCCTACACTCTATACCCTACATTCTACACCCTACACTCTATACCCTACACTCTTTACCCTACACTCTATACCCTACACTCCATACCCTACACTCTACACTTTATACCCCACACTCTATACCATACACTCTATACCCTACACTCTACACCTTACACTCTATACCCTACATTCTATCCCCTACACTCTATACCCTACACTCTACACTCTACTCTATACCCTACACTCTATACCCTACACTCTACACTCTATACCCTACACTCTACACCCTACACTCTATACCCTATACTCTATACCCTACACTCTATACCCTACACTCTAATCCCTACACTCTATACCCTACACTCTATACCATACACTCTACACCCTACACCCTACACTCTACACCCTACACCCTATACCCTACACTCTATACCCTACACTCTATACCCTACACTCTATACCCTACACTATACACTCTATACCCTACACTCTACGCGTTCTACCCTACACTCTATACCCTACACTCTATACCCTACACTCTATACCCTACACTCTACACTCTATACCCTACACTCTATACCATACACTCTATACCCTACACTCTATACCCTACACTCTATATCCTACACTCTATACCCTACACTCTATACCATACACTCATTACTCTACACTTTATACCCTAAACTCTATACTCTACACTCTATACCATACACTCTATACCCTACACTCTATACACTACACTCTACACTCTATACCCTACACTCTATAGCCTACACTCTATACCCTACACTCTATACCCTACACTCTACACCCTACACCCTACACTCTATACCCTACACTCTATACCCTACACTCTACACTTTATACCCTACACTCTATACCATACACTCTATACCCTACACTCTATACTCTACACTTTATACCCTACACTCTATACCATACACTCTATACCCTACACTCTATACCCTACACTCTATACCTTACACTAAAAACTCTATACCCTACATTCTACACTGTATACCATACACTCTATGCCCCACACTCTATACCCTAAACTCTACACTCTATACTCTACACTCTACACCCTAAGCTCTATGCCATACACTCTATACCCTACACTCTACACTCTATACCCTACACTCTATACTCTACACTCTATACCCTACACTCTATACCCTACACTCTATACCCTACACTCTATACCCTACACTCTACACTCTATACCCTACACTCTATACCCTACACTCTATATCCTACACTCTATACCCTACACTCTACACTCTATACCCTACACTCTATACCATACACTCTACACCCTACACTCTATACCATACACTCTATACCCTACACTCTACACCCTACACTTTATACCCTACACTCTACAATCTATACCCTACACTCTATTCCATACACTCTATACCCTACACTCTATACCCTACATGCTACACTCTATACTCTACACTCTATACCATACACTCTACACCCTACACTCTATACCATACACTCTATACCCTACACTCTACACCCTACACTTTATACCCTACACTCTACACTCTATACCCTACACTCTATACCCTACACTCTATATCCTACAGTCTATACCCTACACTCTACAGTCTATACCCTACACTCTATACCCTACACTCTATACCCTACACTCTACTACCTACACTTTATACCCTACACTCTATACCATACACTCTATACCCTACACGCTACACTCTATACCCTACACTCTATACCCTACACTCTATACCCTACACTCTACACTCTATACCCTACACTCTATACCCTACATTCTATACCGTACACTCTATACCCTACACTCTACACTCTATACCCTACACTCTATACCCTACACTCTATACCCTACACTCTATACCCTACACTCTATACACTACACTCTACACTTTATACCCTACGCTCTATACCATACACTCTATACCCTACACTCTACAACCTGCACTCTATACCCTACACTCTATACCCTACATTCTACACCCTACACTCTATACCCTACACTCTTTACCCTACACTCTATACCCTACACTCCATACCCTACACTCTACACTTTATACCCCACACTCTATACCATACACTCTATACCCTACACTCTACACCTTACACTCTATACCCTACATTCTATCCCCTACACTCTATACCCTACACTCTACACTCTACTCTATACCCTACACTCTATACCCTACACTCTACACTCTATACCCTACACTCTACACCCTACACTCTATACCCTATACTCTATACCCTACACTCTATACCCTACACTCTAATCCCTACACTCTATACCCTACACTCTATACCATACACTCTACACCCTACACCCTACACTCTACACCCTACACCCTATACCCTACACTCTATACCCTACACTCTATACCCTACACTCTATACCCTACACTATACACTCTATACCATACACTCTACGCGTTCTACCCTACACTCTATACCCTACACTCTATACCCTACACTCTATACCCTACACTCTACACTCTATACCCTACACTCTATACCATACACTCTATACCCTACACTCTATACCCTACACTCTATATCCTACACTCTATACCCTACACTCTATACCATACACTCATTACTCTACACTCTATACCCTAAACTCTATACTCTACACTCTATACCATACACTCTATACCCTACACTCTATACACTACACTCTACACTCTATACCCTACACTCTATAGCCTACACTCTATACCCTACACTCTATACCCTACACTCTATACCCTACACCCTACACTCTATACCCTACACTCTATACCCTACACTCTACACTTTATACCCTACACTCTATACCATACACTCTATACCCTACACTCTATACTCTACACTTTATACCCTACACTCTATACCATACACTCTATACCCTACACTCTATACCCTACACTCTATACCCTACACTCTATACCTTACACTAAAAACTCTATACCCTACATTCTACACTGTATACCATACACTCTATGCCCCACACTCTATACCCTAAACTCTACACTCTATACTCTACACTCTACACCCTAAGCTCTATGCCATACACTCTATACCCTACACTCTACACTCTATACCCTACACTCTATACTCTACACTCTATACCCTACACTCTATACCCTACACTCTATACCCTACACTCTACACTCTATACCCTACACTCTATACCCTACACTCTATATCCTACACTCTATACCCTACACTCTACACTCTATACCCTACACTCTATACCATACACTCTACACCCTACACTCTATACCATACACTCTATACCCTACACTCTACACCCTACACTTTATACCCTACACTCTACAATCTATACCCTACACTCTATTCCATACACTCTATGCCCTACACTCTATACCCTACATGCTACACTCTATACTCTACACTCTATACCATACACTCTACACCCTACACTCTATACCATACACTCTATACCCTACACTCTACACCCTACACTTTATACCCTACACTCTACACTCTATACCCTACACTCTATACCCTACACTCTATATCCTACACTCTATACCCTACACTCTACAGTCTATACCCTACACTCTATACCCTACACTCTATACCCTACACTCTACTACCTACACTTTATACCCTACACTCTATACCATACACTCTATACCCTACACGCTACACTCTATACCCTACACTCTATACCCTACACTCTATACCCTACACTCTACACTCTATACCCTACACTCTATACCCTACATTCTATACCGTACACTCTATACCCTACACTCTACACTCTATACCCTACACTCTATACCCTACACTCTATACCCTACACTCTATACCCTACACTCTACACTCTATACCCTACACTCTATACCCTACACTCTACACTCTATACCCTACACTCTATACACTACACTCTAATCCCTACACTCTACACTCTATACACTACACTCTATACCCTACACTCTATACCCTACACTCTACACTCTATACCCTACACTCTATACACTACACTCTAATCCCTACACTCTACACTCTATACACTACACTCTATACCCTACACTCTATACCCTACACTCTACACTCAATACCCTAAACTCTATACCCCACACTCTATACCCTACACTCTATACCCTACACTCTACACTCTATACCCTACACTCTATACCCTACACTCTACACTCTATACCCTACACTCTATACACTACACTCTAATCCCTACACTCTACACTCTATACACTACACTCTATACCCTACACTCTATACCCTACACTCTACACTCTATACCCTACACTCTATACCCTTCACTCTATACCCTACACTCTACACTTTATACCCTACAATCTATACACTACACTCTACACTCTATTCCATACACTCTATACCCTACACTCTATACCCTACACTCTATACCCTACACTCTACACTCTATACCCTACACTCTATACCCTACACTCTATACTCTACACTCTATACCCTACACTCTACACTCTATACCCTACACTCTATACCCTACACTCTATACCCTACACTCTATACCCTACACTCTACACTCTATACCCTACACTCCATACCCTACACTCTATATCCTACACTCTATACCCTACACTCTACAGTCTATACCCTACACTCTATACCCTACACTTTATACCCTACACTCTACAACCTACACTTTATACCCTTCACTCTATACCATACACTCTATACCCTACACGCTACACTCTATACCCTACACTCTATACCCTACACTCTATACCCTACACTCTACACTCTATACCCTACACTCTATACCCTACACTCTATACCGTACATTCTGTACCCTACACTCTATACCCTACACTCTATACCCTACACTCTACACTCTATACCCTACACTCTATACCCTACACTCTATACCGTACACTCTATACCCTACACTCTATACCCTACACTCTACACTCTATACCCTACACTCTATACCATACACTCTACACCCTACACTCTATACCATACACTCTATACCCTACACTCTACACCCTACACTTTATACCCTACACTCTACACTCTATACTTTACACTCTATTCCATACACTCTATACCCTACACTCTATACCATACACTCTACACTCTATACCCTACACTCTAAACCATACACTCTACACCCTACACTCTATACCATACACTCTATACCCTACACTCTACACATACATAGTAACATAGTAACATAGTTAGTAAGGCCGAAAAAAGACATTTGTCCATCCAGTTCAGCCTATATTCCATCATAATAAATACCCAGATCTACGTCCTTCTACAGAACCTAATAATTGTATGATACAATATTGTTCTGCTCCAGGAAGACATCCAGGCCTCTCTTGAACCCCTCGACTGAGTTCGCCATCACCACCTCCTCAGGCAAGCAATTCCAGATTCTCACTGCCCTAACAGTAAAGAATCCTCTTCTATGTTGGTGGAAAAACCTTCTCTCCTCCAGACGCAAAGAATGCCCCCTTGTGCCCGTCACCTTCCTTGGTATAAACAGATCCTCAGCGAGATATTTGTATTGTCCCCTTATATACTTATACATGGTTATTAGATCGCCCCTCAGTCGTCTTTTTTCTAGACTAAATAATCCTAATTTCGCTAATCTATCTGGGTATTGTAGTTCTCCCATCCCCTTTATTAATTTTGTTGCCCTCCTTTGTACTCTCTCTAGTTCCATTATATCCTTCCTGAGCACCGGTGCCCAAAACTGGACACAGTACTCCATGTGCGGTCTAACTAGGGATTTGTACAGAGGCAGTATAATGCTCTCATCATGTGTATCCAGACCTCTTTTAATGCACCCCATGATCCTGTTTGCCTTGGCAGCTGCTGCCTGGCACTGGCTGCTCCAGGTAAGTTTATCATTAACTAGGATCCCCTACACCCTACACTCTATACCCTACACTCTATACCCTACACTCTACACTTTATACCCTACACTCTATACCCTACACTCTATACCCTACACTCTATACCCTACACTCTACACTCTATTCCCTACACTCTATACGCCACACTCTATACCCTACAGTCTATACCCTACACTCTATACCCTACACTCTACACTCTATACCCTAGACTCTACACTATATACCCTACACTCTATACCCTACACTCTATACCCTACACTCTATACCCTACACTCCACTCTACACCCTACACTCTACACACTATACCCTACAATCTATACCCTACACTCTACACTCTATACCCTACACTCTACTCACTACACTCTATACCCTACACTCTATACCCTACACTCTATACCCTACACTCTACACCCTACACTCTATACCCTACACTCTACACCCTACACTCTATACCCTACACTCTATGCCCTACACTCTATACCCTACACTCTACACTCTATACCCTACACTCTATACCATACACTCTACACCCTACACTCTATACCATACACTCTATACCCTACACTCTACACTCTATACCCTACACTCCGTACCCTACACTCTACACTTTATACCCTACACTCTATACCATACACTCTATACCCTACACTCTATACCCTACACTCTATACCCTACACTCTATACCCTACACTCTACACCCTACACTCTACACCCTACACTGTATACCCTACACTCTATACCCTACACTCTATACCCTACACTCTACACCCTACACTCTACACCCTACACTGTATACCCTACACTCTATACCCTACACTCTAAACTCTATACCCTACACTCTACACACTATACCCTGCACTCTATAACATACACTCTATACCCTACACTCTATACACTACACTCTATACCATACACTCTACACTCTATACCCTACACTCTATACCATACACTCTACACCCTACACTGTATACCATACACTCTATACCCTACACTCTACACTCTATACCCTACACTCTATACCCTACACTCTACACTCTATAGCCTACACTCTATACCCTACACTCTATACCCTACACTCTATACCCTACACCCTACACTCTATACCCTACACTCTATACCCTACACTCTACACTTTATACCCTACACTCTATACCCTACACTCTATACCCTACACTCTACACTTTATACCCTACACTCTATACCATACACTCTATACCCTACACTCTATACCATACACTATACACTCTATACCCTACACTCTACACTGTATACCATACAATCTATGCCCCACACTCTATACCCTAAACTCTACACTCTATACCCTACACTCTACACCCTAAACTCTATACCATACACTCTATACCCTACACTCTACACTCTATACCCTACACTCTACACTCTATACCCTACACTCTACACTCTATACCCTACACTCTATACCATACACTCTATACCCTACACTCTACAATCTATACCCTACACTCTATACCCTACACTCTACACTCTATACCTTACACTCTATACCCTACATTCTATCCCCTACACTCTACACTCTATACCCTACACTCTACTCTATACCCTACACTCTTTACCCTACACTCTAATCCCTACACTCTAATCCCTACACTCTATACCCTACACTCTATACCCTACACTCTATACCCTACACTCTATACCCTACACTCTACACTCTATACCCTACACTCTATACCCTACACTCTAATCCCTACATTCTACACTCTATACCCTACACTCTATACCCTACACTCTATACCCTACACTCTATACCCTACACTCTACACTCTATACCCTACACTCTATACCCTACACTCTATACCATACACTCTATACCATACACTCTATACCCTACACTCTATACCCTACACTGTATACCCTACACTCTACACCCTACACTCTATACCTTACACTCTATACCCTACACTCTATACCCTACACTCTAAACTCTATACCCTACACTCTATACCCTACACTCTATACCCTACACTCTATACCCTACACTCTAAACCATACACTCTACACTCTATACCCTACACTCTATACCATACACTCTACACTCTATACCCTACACTCTATACCATACACTCTACACCATACACTCTATAGCATACACTCTATACCCTACACTCTACACTCTATACCCTACACTCTATACCCTACACTCTATACCCTACACTCTATACCCTACACTTTACACTCTATATTCTACACTCTACACTTTATACCCTACACTCTATACCCTACACTCTATACCCTACACTCTACACCCTGCACTCTACACCCTACACTCTATACCCTACACTCTATACCCTACACTCTACACTCTATACCCTACACTCTATACCCTACACTCTATACCCTACACTCTATACCCTACACTCTATAGCCCACACTCTACACTCTATACCCTACACTCTATACCCTACACTCTATACTCTACACTCTACACTTTATACCTTACACTCTATTCCCTACACTCTATACCATACACTCTATACCCTACACTCTATACCCTACACTCTATACCCTACACTCTACACTCTATACCCTACACTCTATACCCTACACGCTATACCCTACACTCTGTACCCTACACTCTATACCCTACACTCTACACTCTATTCCCTACACTCTATACGCCACACTCTATACCCTACAGTCTATACCCTACACTCTATACCCTACACTCTACACTCTATACCCTAGACTCTACACTCTATACCCTACACTCTATTCCCTACACTCTATACCCTACACTCTACACCCTACACTCTACACCCTATACCCTACACTCTATACCCTACACTCTACACTCTATACCCTACACTCTATACCCTACACTCTATACCCTACACTCTATACCATACACTCTACACTCTATACCCTACACTCTATACCATACACTCTACACCATACACTCTATAGCATACACTCTATACCCTACACTCTACACTCTATACCCTACACTCTATACCCTTCACTCTATACCCTACACTCTACACTTTATACCCTACACTCTATACCCTACACTCTACACTCTATTCCATACACTCTATGCCCTACACTCTATACCCTACACTCTATACCCTACACTCTACACTCTATACCCTACACTCTATACCCTACACTCTATACTCTACACTCTATACCCTACACTCTACACTCTATACCCTACACTCTATACCCTACACTCTATACCCTACACTCTATACCCTACACTCTACACTCTATACCTTACACTCTATACCCTACACTCTATATCCTACACTCTATACCCTACACTTTACAGTCTATACCCTACACTCTATACCCTACACTCTATACCCTACACTCTACAACCTACACTTTATACCCTTCACTCTATACCATACACTCTATACCCTACACGCTACACTCTATACCCTACACTCTATACCCTACACTCTATACCCTACACTCTACACTCTATACCCTACACTATATACCCTACACTCTATACCGTACATTCTATACCCTACACTCTATACCCTACACTCTATACCCTACACTCTACACTCTATTCCCTACACTCTATACCCTACACTCTATACCGTACACTGTATACCCTACACTCTATACCCTACACTCTACACTCTATACCATACACTCTACACCCTACACTCTATACCATACACTCTATACCCTACACTCTACACCCTACACTTTATACCCTACACTCTACACTCTATACTTTACACTCTATTCCATACACTCTATACCCTACACTCTATACCATACACTCTACACTCTATACCCTACACTCTATACCATACACTCTACACCCTGCACTCTATACCATACACTCTATACCCTACACTCTACACCCTACACTCTATACCCTACACTCTATACCCTACACTCTACACTTTATACCCTACACTCTATACCCTACACTCTATACCCTACACTCTATGCCCTACACTCTACACTCTATTCCCTACACTCTATACGCCACACTCTATACCATACAGTCTATACCCTACACTCTATACCCTACACTCTACACTCTATACCCTAGACTCTACACTCTATACCCTACACTCTATACCCTACACTCTATACCCTACACTCTATACCCTACACTCTATACCCTACACTCTACACCCTATACCCTACACTCTATACCCTACACTCTACACTCTATACCCTACACTCTACTCCCTACACTCTATACCCTACACTCTATACCCTACACTCTATACCCTACACTCTATACCCTACACTCTACACCCTACACTCTATAACCTACACTCTACACCCTACACTCTATACCCTACAATCTATGCCCTACACTCTATACCCTACACTCTACACTCTATACCCTACACTCTATACCATACACTCTACACCCTACACTCTATACCATACACTCTATACCCTACACTCTACACTCTATACCCTACACTCTATACCCTACACTCTACACTTTATACCCTACACTCTATACCATACACTCTATACCCTACACTCTATACCCTACACTCTATACCCTACACTCTATACCCTACACTCTACACCCTACACTCTACACCCTACACTGTATACCCTACACTCTATACCCTACACTCTATACCCTACACTCTACACCCTACACTCTACACCGTACACTGTATACCCTACACTCTATACCCTACACTCTAAACTCTATACATTACACTCTGCACACTATACCCTGCACTCTATAACATACACTCTATACCCTACACTCTATACACTACACTCTATACCATACACTCTACACTCTATACCCTACACTCTATACCATACACTCTACACCCTACACTGTATACCATACACTCTATACCCTACACTCTACACTCTATACCCTACACTCTATACCCTACACTCTATACCCTACACTATACACTCTATACCCTACACACTACACCATACACTCTATACCCTATACTCTATACCCTACACTCTATACCATACACTCTATACCCTACACTCTATACCCTACACTCTATACCCTACACTCTCTACCCTACACTCTATACCCTACACTCATTACCCTACACTCCATACCCTAAACTCTATACTCTACACTCTATACCATACACTCTATACCCTACACTCTATACACTACACTCTACACTCTATACCCTACACTCTATACCCTACACTCTATACCCTACACCCTACACTCTATACCCTACACTTTATACCCTACACTCTATACCATACACTATACACTCTATACCCTACACACTACACCATACACTCTATACCCTATACTCTATACCCTACACTCTATACCATACACTCTATACCCTACACTCTATACCCTACACTCTATACCCTACACTCTCTACCCTACACTCTATACCCTACACTCATTACCCTACACTCCATACCCTAAACTCAATACTCTACACTCTATACCCTACACTCTATACCCTACACTCTACACTTTATACTCTACACTCTATACACTACACTCTATACCCTACACTCTATACCCTACACTCTATACCCTACACTCTATACCTTACACTATACACTCTATACCCTACACTCTACACTCTACACTGTATACCATACACTCTATGCCCCACACTCTATACCCTAAACTCTACACTCTATACTCTACACTCTACACCCTAAGCTCTATACCATACACTCTATGCCCTACACTCTATACCCTATACTCTATACCCTACACTCCATACCCTACACTCTATACCCTACACTCTACACTCTATACCCTACACTCCATACCATACACTCTATACCCTACACTCTATACCCTACACTCTATACCCTACACTCTACACCATACACTCTATACCATACACTCTATACCCTAAACTCTACACTCTATAACACACACTCTATACACTACACTCTATACCGTACACTCTATACCCTACACTTTACACTCTACACCCTACACTCTACATTCTATACCCTACACTGTATACCCTACACTCTATACTCCACACTCTATACCCTACACTCTATACCCTACACTCTACACTCTATAGCCTACACTCTATACCCTACACTCTATACCCTACACTCTATACCCTACACCCTACACTCTATACCCTACACTCTATACCCTACACTCTACACTTTATACCCTACACTCTATACCCTACACTCTATACCCTTCACTCTATACCCTACACTCTACACTTTATACCCTACACTCTATACCCTACACTCTACACTCTATTCCATACACTCTATACCCTACACTCTATACCCTACACTCTATACCCTACACTCTACACTCTATACCGTACACTCTATACCCTACACTCTATACTCTACACTCTATACCCTACACTCTACACTCTATACCCTACACTCTATACCCTACACTCTATACCCTACACTCTACACTCTATACCCTACACTCTATACCCTACACTCTATATCCTACACTCTATACCCTACTCTCTACAGTCTATACCCTACACTCTATACCCTACACTCTATACCCTACACTCTACAACCTACACTTTATACCCTTCACTCTATACCATACACTCTATACCCTACACGCTACACTCTATACCCTACACTCTATACCCTACACTCTATACCCTACACTCTACACTCTATACCCTACACTCTATACCCTACACTCTATACCGTACATTCTATACCCTACACTCTATACCCTACACTCTATACCCTACACTCTACACTCTATACCCTACACTCTATACCCTACACTCTATACCGTACACTCTATACCCTACACTCTATACCCTACACTCTACACTCTATACCCTACACTCTATACCATACACTCTACACCCTACACTCTATACCATACACTCTATACCCTACACTCTACACTTTATACCCTACACTCTTTACCATACACTCTATACCCTACACTCTATACCCTACACTCTACACTTTATACTCTACACTCTATACCCTACACTCTATACCCTACACTCTATACCCTACACTCTATACCCTACACTCTATACCTTACACTATACACTCTATACCCTACACTCTACACTCTACACTGTATACCATACACTCTATGCCCCACACTCTATACCCTAAACTCTACACTCTATACTCTACACTCTACACCCTAAGCTCTATACCATTTACTCTATACCCTACACTCTATACCCTATACTCTATACCCTACACTCCATACCCTACACTCTATACCCTACACTCTACACTCTATACCCTACACTCTATACCATACACTCTATACCCTACACTCTATACCCTACACTCTATACCCTACACTCTACACCATACACTCTATACCATACACTCTATACCCTAAACTCTACACTCTATAACACACACTCTATACACTACACTCTATACCGTACACTCTATACCCTACCCTTTACACTCTACACAATACACTCTACATTCTATACCCTACACTGTATACCCTACACTCTATACTCCACACTCTATACCCTACACTCTATACCCTACACTCTACACTCTATAGCCTACACTCTATACCCTACACTCTATACCCTACACTCTATACCCTACACCCTACACTCTATACCCTACACTCTATACCCTACACTCTACACTTTATACCCTACACTCTATACCCTACACTCTATACCCTACACTCTATACCCTACACTCTACACTTTATACCCTACACTCTATACCATACACTCTATACCCTACACTCTATACCCTACACTACACACTCTATACCCTACACTCTACACTGTATACCATACAATCTATGCCCCACACTCTATACCCTAAACTCTACACTCTATACCCTACACTCTACACCCTAAACTCTATACCATACACTCTATACCCTACACTCTACACTCTATACCCTACACTCTACACTATATACCCTACACTCTACACTCTATACCCTACACTCTATACCATACACTCTATACCCTACACTCTACACTCTATACCCTACACTCTATACCCTACACTCTACACTCTATACCTTACACTCTATACCCTACATTCTATCCCCTACACTCTACACTCTATACCCTACACTCTACTCTATACCCTACACTCTATAACCTACACTCTAATCCCTACACTCTAATCCCTACACTCTAATCCCTACACTCTATACCCTACACTCTATACCCTACACTCTATACCCTACACTCTATACCCTACACTCTACACTCTATACCCTACACTCTATACCCTACACTCTAATCCCTACACTCTACACTCTATACCCTACACTCTATACCCTACACTCTATACCCTACACTCTATACCCTACACAATACACTCTATACACTACACTCTATACCGTACACTCTATACCCTACACTTTACACTCTACACCCTACACTCTACATTCTATACCCTACACTGTATACCCTACACTCTATACTCCACACTCTATACCCTACACTCTATACCCTACACCTTACACTCTATAGCCTACACTCTATACCCTACACTCTATACCCTACACTCTATACCCTACACCCTACACTCTATACCCTACACTCTATACCCTACACTCTACACTTTATACCCTACACTCTATACCCTACACTCTATACCCTACACTCTATACCCTACACTCTACACTTTATACCCTACACTCTATACCATACACTCTATACCCTACACTCTATACCCTACACTATACACTCTATACCCTACACTCTACACTGTATACCATAAAATCTATGCCCCACACTCTATACCCTAAACTCTACACTCTATACCCTACACTCTACACCCTAAGCTCTATACCATACACTCTATACCCTACACTCTACACTCTATACCCTACACTCTACACTCTATACCCTACACTCTACACTCTATACCCTACACTCTATACCATACACTCTATACCCTACACTCTACACTCTATACCCTACACTCTATACCCTACACTCTACACTCTATACCTTACACTCTATACCCTACATTCTATCCCCTACACTCTACACTCTATACCCTACACTCTACTCTATACCCTACACTCTATACCCTACACTCTAATCCCTACACTCTAATCCCTACACTCTAATCCCTACACTCTATACCCTACACTCTATACCCTACACTCTATACCCTACACTCTACACTCTATACCCTACACTCTATACCCTACACTCTAATCCCTACACTCTACACTCTATACCCTACACTCTATACCCTACACTCTATACCCTACACTCTATTCCCTACACTCTACACTCTATACCCTACACTCTATACCCTACACTCTATACCATACACTCTATACCATACACTCTATACCCTACACTCTATACCCTACACTCTATACCCTACACTCTACACCCTACACTCTATACCTTACACTCTATACCCTACACTCTATACCCTACACTCTAAACTCTATACCCTACACTCTATACCCTACACTCTATACCCTACACTCTATACCATACACTCTACACTCTATACCCTACACTCTATACCATACACTCTACACCATACACTCTATAGCATACACTCTATACCCTACACTCTACACTCTATACCCTACACTCTATACCCTACACTCTATACCCTACACTTTACACTCTATATTCTACACTCTACACTTTATACCCTACACTCTATACCCTACACTCTATACCCTACACTCTACACCCTGCATTCTACACCCTACACTCTATACCCTACACTCTATACCCTACACTCTACACTCTATACCCTACACTCTATACCCTACACTCTATACCCTACACTCTATACCCTACACTCTATACCCTACACTCTATAGCCCACACTCTACACTCTATACCCTACACTCTATACCCTACACTCTATACCCTACACTCTACACTCTATACCTTACACTCTATTCCCTACACTCTATACCATACACTCTATACCCTACACACTATACCCTACACTCTATACCCTACACTCTACACTCTATACCCTACACTCTATACCCTACACGCTATACCCTACACTCTGTACCCTACACTCTATACCCTACACTCTACACTCTATTCCCTACACTCTATACGCCACACTCTATACCCTACAGTCTATACCCTACACTCTATACCCTACACTCTACACTCTATACCCTAGACTCTACACTCTATACCCTACACTCTATACCCTACACTCTATACCCTACACTCTACACCCTACACTTTACACCCTATACCCTACACTCTATACCCTACACTCTACACTCTATACCCTACACTCTATACACTACACTCTGTACCCTACACTCTATACCATACACTCTACACTCTATTCCCTACACTCTATACCATACACTCTACACCATACACTCTATAGCATACACTCTATACCCTACACTCTACACTCTATACCCTACACTCTATACCCTTCACTCTATACCCTACACTCTACACTTTATACCCTACACTCTATACCCTACACTCTACACTCTATTCCATACACTCTATACCCTACACTCTATACTCTATACCTTACACTCTATACCCTACATTCTATCCCCTACACTCTACACTCTATACCCTACACTCTACTCTATACCCTACACTCTATACCCTACACTCTAATCCCTACACTCTAATCCCTACACTCTAATCCCTTCACTCTATACCCTACACTCTATACCCTACACTCTATACCCTACACTCTATACCCTACACTCTACACTCTATACCCTACACTCTATACCCTACACTCTAATCCCTACACTCTACACTCTATACCCTACACTCTACTCTATACCCTACACTCTATACTCTACACTCTTTACCCTACACTCTATACCATACACTCTATACCCTACACACTATACCCTACACTCTATACCCTACACTCTACACTCTATACCCTACACTCTATACCCTACACGCTATACCCTACACTCTGTACCCTACACTCTATACCCTACACTCTACACTCTATTCCCTACACTCTATACGCCACACTCTATACCCTACAGTCTATACCCTACACTCTATACCCTACACTCTACACTCTATACCCTAGACTCTACACTCTATACCCTACACTCTATACCCTACACTCTATACCCTACACTCTACACCCTACACTTTACACTCTATACCCTACACTCTATACCCTACACTCTACACTCTATACCCTACACTCTATACACTACACTCTATACCCTACACTCTATACCATACACTCTACACTCTATTCCCTACACTCTATACCATACACTCTACACCATACACTCTATAGCATACACTCTATACCCTACACTCTACACTCTATACCCTACACTCTATACCCTTCACTCTATACCCTACACTCTACACTTTATACCCTACACTCTATACCCTACACTCTACACTCTATTCCATACACTCTATACCCTACACTCTATACTCTATACCTTACACTCTATACCCTACATTCTATCCCCTACACTCTACACTCTATACCCTACACTCTACTCTATACCCTACACTCTATACCCTACACTCTAATCCCTACACTCTAATCCCTACACTCTAATCCCTACACTCTATACCCTACACTCTATACCCTACACTCTATACCCTACACTCTATACCCTACACTCTACACTCTATACCCTACACTCTATACCCTACACTCTAATCCCTACACTCTACACTCTATACCCTACACTCTATACCCTACACTCTACACTCTATACACTACACTCTATACCGTACACTCTATACCCTACACTCTATACCCTACACTCTACACTCTATACCCTACACTCTATACCCTACACTCTAATCCCTACACTCTACACTCTATACCCTACACTCTATACCCTACACTCTATACCCTACACTCTATACCCTACACTCTACACTCTATACACTACACTCTATACCGTACACTCTATACCCTACACTTTACACTCTACACCCTACACTCTACATTCTATACCCTACACTGTATACCCTACACTCTATACTCCACACTCTATACCCTACACTCTATACCCTACACTCTACACTCTATAGCCTACACTCTATACCCTACACTCTATACCCTACACTCTATACCCTACACCCTACACTCTATACCCTACACTCTATACCCTACACTCTACACTTTATACCCTACACTCTATACCCTACACTCTATACCCTACACTCTATACCCTACACTCTACACTTTATACCCTACACTCTATACCATACACTCTATACCCTACACTCTATACCCTACACTATACACTCTATACCCTACACTCTACACTGTATACCATAAAATCTATGCCCCACACTCTATACCCTAAACTCTACACTCTATACCCTACACTCTACACCCTAAGCTCTATACCATACACTCTATACCCTACACTCTACACTCTATACCCTACACTCTACACTCTATACCCTACACTCTACACTCTATATCCTACACTCTATACCATACACTCTATACCCTACACTCTACACTCTATACCCTACACTCTATACCCTACACTCTACACTCTATACCTTACACTCTATACCCTACATTCTATCCCCTACACTCTACACTCTATACCCTACACTCTACTCTATACCCTACACTCTATACCCTACACTCTAATCCCTACACTCTAATCCCTACACTCTAATCCCTACACTCTATACCCTACACTCTATACCCTACACTCTATACCCTACACTCTACACTCTATACCCTACACTCTATACCCTACACTCTAATCCCTACACTCTACACTCTATACCCTACACTCTATACCCTACACTCTATACCCTACACTCTATACCCTACACTCTACACTCTATACCCTACACTCTATACCCTACACTCTATACCATACACTCTATACCATACACTCTATACCCTACACTCTATACCCTACACTCTATACCCTACACTCTACACCCTACACTCTATACCTTACACTCTATACCCTACACTCTATACCCTACACTCTAAACTCTATACCCTACACTCTATACCCTACACTCTATACCCTACACTCTATACCATACACTCTACACTCTATACCCTACACTCTATACCATACACTCTACACCATACACTCTATAGCATACACTCTATACCCTACACTCTACACTCTATACCCTACACTCTATACCCTACACTCTATACCCTACACTTTACACTCTATATTCTACACTCTACACTTTATACCCTACACTCTATACCCTACACTCTATACCCTACACTCTACACCCTGCATTCTACACCCTACACTCTATACCCTACACTCTATACCCTACACTCTACACTCTATACCCTACACTCTATACCCTACACTCTATACCCTACACTCTATACCCTACACTCTATACCCTACACTCTATAGCCCACACTCTACACTCTATACCCTACACTCTATACCCTACACTCTATACCCTACACTCTATACCCTACACTCTATAGCCCACACTCTACACTCTATACCCTACACTCTATACCCTACACTCTATACCCTACACTCTACACTCTATACCTTACACTCTATTCCCTACACTCTATACCATACACTCTATACCCTACACACTATACCCTACACTCTATACCCTACACTCTACACTCTATACCCTACACTCTATACCCTACACGCTATACCCTACACTCTGTACCCTACACTCTATACCCTACACTCTACACTCTATTCCCTACACTCTATACGCCACACTCTATACCCTACAGTCTATACCCTACACTCTATACCCTACACTCTACACTCTATACCCTAGACTCTACACTCTATACCCTACACTCTATACCCTACACTCTATACCCTACACTCTACACCCTACACTTTACACCCTATACCCTACACTCTATACCCTACACTCTATACCCTACACTCTATACCCTACACTCTATACCCTACACTCTATACCATACACTCTACACTCTATTCCCTACACTCTATACCATACACTCTACACCATACACTCTATAGCATACACTCTATACCCTACACTCTATACCCTACACTCTATACCCTTCACTCTATACCCTACACTCTACACTCTATTCCATACACTCTATACCCTACACTCTATACCCTACACTCTATACCCTACACTCTACACTCTATACCCTACACTCTATACCCTACACTCTATACTCTACACTCTATACCCTACACTCTACACTCTATACCCTACACTCTATACCCTACACTCTATACCCTACACTCTATACCCTACACTCTACACTCTATACCCTACACTCTATACCCTACACTCTATATCCTACACTCTATACCCTACACTCTACAGTCTATACCCTACACTCTATACCCTACACTCTATACCCTACACTCTACAACCTACACTTTATACCCTTCACTCTATACCATACACTCTATACCCTACACGCTACACTCTATACCCTACACTCTATACCCTACACTCTATACCCTACACTCTACACTCTATACCCTACACTCTATACCCTACACTCTATACCGTACATTCTATACCCTACACTCTATACCCTACACTCTACACTCTATACCCTACACTCTATACCCTACACTCTATACCGTACACTCTATACCCTACACTCTATACCCTACACTCTACACTCTATACCATACACTCTACACCCTACACTCTATACCATACACTCTATACCCTACACTCTACACCCTACACTTTATACCCTACACTCTACACTCTATACTTTACACTCTATTCCATACACTCTATACCCTACACTCTATACAATACACTCTACACTCTATACCCTACACTCTATACCATACACTCTACACCCTGCACTCTATACCATACACTCTATACCCTACACTCTACACCCTACACTCTATACCCTACACTCTATACCCTACACTCTACACTTTATACCCTACACTCTATACCCTACACTCTATACCCTACACTCTATACCCTACACTCTACACTCTATTCCCTACACTCTATACGCCACACTCTATACCCTACAGTCTATACCCTACACTCTATACCCTACACTCTACACTCTATACCCTAGACTCTACACTCTATACCCTACACTCTATACCCTACACTCTTTACCCTACACTCTATACCCTACACTCTATACCCTACACTCTACACCCTACACTCTACATCCTATACCCTACACTCTATACCCTACACTCTACACGCTATACCCTACACTCTACTCCCTACACTCTATACCCTACACTCTATACCCTACACTCTATACCCTACACTCTATACCCTACACTCTACACCCTACACTCTATACCCTACACTCTACACCCTACACTCTATACCCTACACTCTACACTCTATACCCTACACTCTATACACTACACTCTATACCCTACACTCTATACCATACACTCTACACTCTATTCCCTACACTCTAATCCCTACACTCTAATCCCTTCACTCTATACCCTACACTCTATACCCTACACTCTATACCCTACACTCTATACCCTACACTCTACACTCTATACCCTACACTCTATACCCTACACTCTAATCCCTACACTCTACACTCTATACCCTACACTCTACTCTATACCCTACACTCTATACTCTACACTCTTTACCCTACACTCTATACCATACACTCTATACCCTACACACTATACCCTACACTCTATACCCTACACTCTACACTCTATACCCTACACTCTATACCCTACACGCTATACCCTACACTCTGTACCCTAAACTCTATACCCTACACTCTACACTCTATTCCCTACACTCTATACGCCACACTCTATACCCTACAGTCTATACCCTACACTCTATACCCTACACTCTACACTCTATACCCTAGACTCTACACTCTATACCCTACACTCTATACCCTACACTCTATACCCTACACTCTACACCCTACACTTTACACCCTATACCCTACACTCTATACCCTACACTCTACACTCTATACCCTACACTCTATACACTACACTCTATACCCTACACTCTATACCATACACTCTACACTCTATTCCCTACACTCTATACCATACACTCTACACCATACACTCTATAGCATACACTCTATACCCTACACTCTACACTCTATACCCTACACTCTATACCCTTCACTCTATACCCTACACTCTACACTTTATACCCTACACTCTATACCCTACACGCTACACTCTATTCCATACACTCTATACCCTACACTCTATACTCTATACCTTACACTCTATACCCTACATTCTATCCCCTACACTCTACACTCTATACCCTACACTCTACTCTATACCCTACACTCTATACCCTACACTCTAATCCCTACACTCTAATCCCTACACTCTAATCCCTACACTCTATACCCTACACTCTATACCCTACACTCTATACCCTACACTCTATACCCTACACTCTACACTCTATACCCTACACTCTATACCCTACACTCTAATCCCTACACTCTACACTCTATACCCTACACTCTATACCCTACACTCTATACCCTACACTCTATACCCTACACTCTACACTCTATACACTACACTCTATACCGTACACTCTATACCCTACACTCTATACCCTACACTCTACACTCTATACCCTACACTCTATACCCTACACTCTAATCCCTACACTCTACACTCTATACCCTACACTCTATACCCTACACTCTATACCCTACACTCTATACCCTACACTCTACACTCTATACACTACACTCTATACCGTACACTCTATACCCTACACTTTACACTCTACACCCTACACTCTACATTCTATACCCTACACTGTATACCCTACACTCTATACTCCACACTCTATACCCTACACTCTATACCCTACACTCTACACTCTATAGCCTACACTCTATACCCTACACTCTATACCCTACACTCTATACCCTACACCCTACACTCTATACCCTACACTCTATACCCTACACTCTACACTTTATACCCTACACTCTATACCCTACACTCTATACCCTACACTCTATACCCTACACTCTACACTTTATACCCTACACTCTATACCATACACTCTATACCCTACACTCTATACCCTACACTATACACTCTATACCCTACACTCTACACTGTATACCATAAAATCTATGCCCCACACTCTATACCCTAAACTCTACACTCTATACCCTACACTCTACACCCTAAGCTCTATACCATACACTCTATACCCTACACTCTACACTCTATACCCTACACTCTACACTCTATACCCTACACTCTACACTCTATACCCTACACTCTATACCATACACTCTATACCCTACACTCTACACTCTATACCCTACACTCTATACCCTACACTCTACACTCTATACCTTACACTCTATACCCTACATTCTATCCCCTACACTCTACACTCTATACCCTACACTCTACTCTATACCCTACACTCTATACCCTACACTCTAATCCCTACACTCTAATCCCTACACTCTAATCCCTACACTCTATACCCTACACTCTATACCCTACACTCTATACCCTACACTCTACACTCTATACCCTACACTCTATACCCTACACTCTAATCCCTACACTCTACACTCTATACCCTACACTCTATACCCTACACTCTATACCCTACACTCTATACCCTACACTCTACACTCTATACCCTACACTCTATACCCTACACTCTATACCATACACTCTATACCATACACTCTATACCCTACACTCTACACCCTACACTCTATACCTTACACTCTATACCCTACACTCTATACCCTACACTCTAAACTCTATACCCTACACTCTATACCCTACACTCTATACCCTACACTCTATACCATACACTCTACACTCTATACCCTACACTCTATACCATACACTCTACACCATACACTCTATAGCATACACTCTATACCCTACACTCTACACTCTATACCCTACACTCTATACCCTACACTCTATACCCTACACTTTACACTCTATATTCTACACTCTACACTTTATACCCTACACTCTATACCCTACACTCTATACCCTACACTCTACACCCTGCATTCTACACCCTACACTCTATACCCTACACTCTATACCCTACACTCTACACTCTATACCCTACACTCTATACCCTACACTCTATACCCTACACTCTATACCCTACACTCTATACCCTACACTCTATAGCCCACACTCTACACTCTATACCCTACACTCTATACCCTACACTCTATACCCTACACTCTACACTCTATACCTTACACTCTATTCCCTACACTCTATACCATACACTCTATACCCTACACACTATACCCTACACTCTATACCCTACACTCTACACTCTATACCCTACACTCTATACCCTACACGCTATACCCTACACTCTGTACCCTACACTCTATACCCTACACTCTACACTCTATTCCCTACACTCTATACGCCACACTCTATACCCTACAGTCTATACCCTACACTCTATACCCTACACTCTACACTCTATACCCTAGACTCTACACTCTATACCCTACACTCTATACCCTACACTCTATACCCTACACTCTACACCCTACACTTTACACCCTATACCCTACACTCTATACCCTACACTCTATACCCTACACTCTATACCCTACACTCTATACCATACACTCTATACCATACACTCTACACTCTATTCCCTACACTCTATACCATACACTCTACACCATACACTCTATAGCATACACTCTATACCCTACACTCTATACCCTACACTCTATACCCTTCACTCTATACCCTACACTCTACACTCTATTCCATACACTCTATACCCTACACTCTATACCCTACACTCTATACCCTACACTCTACACTCTATACCCTACACTCTATACCCTACACTCTATACTCTACACTCTATACCCTACACTCTACACTCTATACCCTACACTCTATACCCTACACTCTATACCCTACACTCTATACCCTACACTCTACACTCTATACCCTACACTCTATACCCTACACTCTATATCCTACACTCTATACCCTACACTCTACAGTCTATACCCTACACTCTATACCCTACACTCTATACCCTACACTCTACAACCTACACTTTATACCCTTCACTCTATACCATACACTCTATACCCTACACGCTACACTCTATACCCTACACTCTATACCCTACACTCTATACCCTACACTCTACACTCTATACCCTACACTCTATACCCTACACTCTATACCGTACATTCTATACCCTACACTCTATACCCTACACTCTACACTCTATACCCTACACTCTATACCCTACACTCTATACCGTACACTCTATACCCTACACTCTATACCCTACACTCTACACTCTATACCATACACTCTACACCCTACACTCTATACCATACACTCTATACCCTACACTCTACACCCTACACTTTATACCCTACACTCTACACTCTATACTTTACACTCTATTCCATACACTCTATACCCTACACTCTATACAATACACTCTACACTCTATACCCTACACTCTATACCACACTCTCTACACCCTGCACTCTATACCATACACTCTATACCCTACACTCTACACCCTACACTCTATACCCTACACTCTATACCCTACACTCTACACTTTATACCCTACACTCTATACCCTACACTCTATACCCTACACTCTATACCCTACACTCTACACTCTATTCCCTACACTCTATACGCCACACTCTATACCCTACAGTCTATACCCTACACTCTATACCCTACACTCTACACTCTATACCCTAGACTCTACACTCTATACCCTACACTCTATACCCTACACTCTTTACCCTACACTCTATACCCTACACTCTATACCCTACACTCTACACCCTACACTCTACATCCTATACCCTACACTCTATACCCTACACTCTACACGCTATACCCTACACTCTACTCCCTACACTCTATACCCTACACTCTATACCCTACACTCTATACCCTACACTCTATACCCTACACTCTACACCCTACACTCTATACCCTACACTCTACACCCTACACTCTATACCCTACACTCTATGCCCTACACTCTATACCCTACACTCTACACTCTATACCCTACACTCTATACCATACACTCTACACCCTACACTCTATACCATACACTCTATACCCTACACTCTACACTCTATACCCTACACTCTATACCCTACACTCTACACTTTATACCCTACACTCTATACCATACACTCTATACCCTACACTCTATACCCTACACTCTATACCCTACACTCTATACCCTACACTCTATACCCTACAATCTACACCCTACACTCTACACCCTACACTGTATTCCCTACACTCTATACCCTACACTCTATACCCTACACTCTACACCCTACACTCTACACCGTACACTGTATACCCTACACTCTATACCCTACACTCTAAACTCTATACCCTACACTCTACACACTATACCCTGCACTCTATAACATACACTCTATACCCTACACTCTATACACTACACTCTATACCATACACTCTACACTCTATACCTACACTCTATACCATACACTCTACACCCTACAGTGTATACCATACACTCTATACCCTACACTCTACACTCTATACCCTACACTCTATACCCTACACTCTATACCCTACACTATACACTCTATACCCTACACACTACACCATACACTCTATACCCTATACCCTATACTCTATACCCTACACTCTATACCATACACTCTATACCCTACACTCTATACCCTACACTCTATACCCTACACTCTCTACCCTACACTCTATACCCTACACTCATTACCCTACACTCTATACCCTAAACTCTATACTCTACACTCTATACCATACACTCTATACCCTACACTCTATACACTACACTCTACACTCTATACCCTACACTCTATACCCTACACTCTATACCCTACACCCTACACTCTATACCCTACACTCTATACCCTACACTCTACACTATACCCTACACTCTATACCCTACACTCTATACCCTACACTCTATACCCTACACTCTATACCTTACACTATACACTCTATACCCTACACTCTACACTCTACACTGTATACCATACACTCTATGCCCCACACTCTATACCCTAAACTCTACACTTTATACTCTACACTATACACCCTAACCTCTATACCATACACTCTATACCCTACACTCTACACCCTACACTCTACACCCTATACCCTACACTCTATACCCTACACTCTACACGCTATACCCTACACTCTACTCCCTACACTCTATACCCTACACTCTATACCCTACACTCTATACCCTACACTCTATACCCTACACTCTACACCCTACACTCTATACCCTACACTCTACACCCTACACTCTATACCCTACACTCTATGCCCTACACTCTATACCCTACACTCTACACTCTATACCCTACACTCTATACCATACACTCTACACCCTACACTCTATACCATACACTCTATACCCTACACTCTACACTCTATACCCTACACTCTATACCCTACACTCTACACTTTATACCCTACACTCTATACCATACACTCTATACCCTACACTCTATACCCTACACTCTATACCCTACACTCTATACCCTACACTCTATACCCTACAATCTACACCCTACACTCTACACCCTACACTGTATTCCCTACACTCTATACCCTACACTCTATACCCTACACTCTACACCCTACACTCTACACCGTACACTGTATACCCTACACTCTATACCCTACACTCTAAACTCTATACCCTACACTCTACACACTATACCCTGCACTCTATAACATACACTCTATACCCTACACTCTATACACTACACTCTATACCATACACTCTACACTCTATACCTACACTCTATACCATACACTCTACACCCTACAGTGTATACCATACACTCTATACCCTACACTCTACACTCTATACCCTACACTCTATACCCTACACTCTATACCCTACACTATACACTCTATACCCTACACACTACACCATACACTCTATACCCTATACCCTATACTCTATACCCTACACTCTATACCATACACTCTATACCCTACACTCTATACCCTACACTCTATACCCTACACTCTCTACCCTACACTCTATACCCTACACTCATTACCCTACACTCTATACCCTAAACTCTATACTCTACACTCTATACCATACACTCTATACCCTACACTCTATACACTACACTCTACACTCTATACCCTACACTCTATACCCTACACTCTATACCCTACACCCTACACTCTATATCCTACACTCTATACCCTACACTCTACACTATACCCTACACTCTATACCCTACACTCTATACCCTACACTCTATACCCTACACTCTATACCTTACACTATACACTCTATACCCTACACTCTACACTCTACACTGTATACCATACACTCTATGCCCCACACTCTATACCCTAAACTCTACACTTTATACTCTACACTATACACCCTAAGCTCTATACCATACACTCTATACCCTACACTCTATACCCTATACTCTATACCCTACACTCCATACCCTACACTCTATACCCTACACTCTACACTCTATACCCTACACTCTATACCATACACTCTATACCCTACACTCTATACCCTACACTCTATACCCTACACTCTACACCATACACTCTATACCATACACTCTATACCCTAAACTCTACACTCTATAACACACACTCTATACACTACACTCTATACCGTACACTCTATACCCTACACTTTACACTCTACACCCTACACTCTACATTCTATACCCTACACTGTATACCCTACACTCTATACTCCACACTCTATACCCTACACTCTATACCCTACACTCTACACTCTATACCCTACACTCTATACCCTACACTCTATACCCTACACTATACACTCTATACCCTACACACTACACCATACACTCTATACCCTATACCCTATACTCTATACCCTACACTCTATACCATACACTCTATACCCTACACTCTATACCCTACACTCTATACCCTACACTCTCTACCCTACACTCTATACCCTACACTCATTACCCTACACTCTATACCCTAAACTCTATACTCTACACTCTATACCATACACTCTATACCCTACACTCTATACACTACACTCTACACTCTATACCCTACACTCTATACCCTACACTCTATACCCTACACCCTACACTCTATACCCTACACTCTATACCCTACACTCTACACTATACCCTACACTCTATACCCTACACTCTATACCCTACACTCTATACCCTACACTCTATACCTTACACTATACACTCTATACCCTACACTCTACACTCTACACTGTATACCATACACTCTATGCCCCACACTCTATACCCTAAACTCTACACTTTATACTCTACACTATACACCCTAAGCTCTATACCATACACTCTATACCCTACACTCTATACCCTATACTCTATACCCTACACTCCATACCCTACACTCTATACCCTACACTCTACACTCTATACCCTACACTCTATACCATACACTCTATACCCTACACTCTATACCCTACACTCTATACCCTACACTCTACACCATACACTCTATACCATACACTCTATACCCTAAACTCTACACTCTATAACACACACTCTATACACTACACTCTATACTGTACACTCTATACCCTACACTTTACACTCTACACCCTACACTCTACATTCTATACCCTACACTGTATACCCTACACTCTATACTCCACACTCTATACCCTACACTCTATACCCTACACTCTACACTCTATAGCCTACACTCTATACCCTACACTCTATACCCTACACTCTATACCCTACACCCTACACTCTATACCCTACACTCTATACCCTACACTCTACACTTTATACCCTACACTCTATACCCTACACTCTATACCCTACACTCTATACCCTACACTCTACACTTTATACCCTACACTCTATACCATACACTCTATACCCTACACTCTATACACTACACTATACACTCTATACCCTACACTCTACACTGTATACCATACAATCTATGCCCCACACTCTATACCCTAAACTCTACACTCTATACCCTACACTCTACACCCTAAACTCTATACCATACACTCTATACCCTACACTCTACACTCTATACCCTACACTCTACACTCTATACCCTACACTCTACACTCTATACCCTACACTCTATACCATACACTCTTTACCCTACACTCTACACTCTATACCCTACACTCTATACCCTACACTCTACACTCTATACCTTACACTCTATATACTACATTCTATCCCCTACACTCTACACTCTATACCCTACACTCTACTCTATACCCTACACTCTATACCCTACACTCTAATCCCTACACTCTAATCCCTACACTCTAATCCCTACACTCTATACCCTACACTCTATACCCTACACTCTATACCCTACACTCTATACCCTACACTCTACACTCTATACCCTACACTCTATACCCTACACTCTAATCCCTACACTCTACACTCTATACCCTACACTCTATACCCTACACTCTACACCCTAAACTCTATACCATACACTCTATACCCTACACTCTACACTCTATACCCTACACTCTACACTCTATACCCTACACTCTACACTCTATACCCTACACTCTATACCATACACTCTATACCCTACACTCTACACTCTATACCCTACACTCTATACCCTACACTCTACACTCTATACCTTACACTCTATACCCTACATTCTATCCCCTACACTCTACACTCTATACCCTACACTCTACTCTATACCCTACACTCTATACCCTACACTCTAATCCCTACACTCTAATCCCTACACTCTAATCCCTACACTCTATACCCTACACTCTATACCCTACACTCTATACCCTACACTCTATACCCTACACTCTACACTCTATACCCTACACTCTATACCCTACACTCTAATCCCTACACTCTACACTCTATACCCTACACTCTATACCCTACACTCTATACCCTACACTCTATACCCTACACTCTATACCCTACACTCTACACTCTATACACTACACTCTATACCGTACACGCTATACCCTACACTTTACACTCTACACCCTACACTCTACATTCTATACCCTACACTGTATACCCTACACTCTATACTCCACACTCTATACCCTACACTCTATACCCTACACTCTATACCCTACACTCTACACTTTATACCCTACACTCTATACCATACACTCTATACCCTACACTCTATACCCTACACTATACACTCTATACCCTACACTCTATACCCTACACTCTATACCCTACACTCTACACTCTATACCTTACACTCTATACCCTACACTCTATACCCTACACTCTAAACTCTATACCCTACACTCTACACTCTATACCCTACACTCTATAACATACACTCTATACCCTACACTCTATACCCTACACTCTATACCATACACTCTATACCCTACACTCTACACCCTACACTCTATAGCCTACACTCTATACCCTACACTCTAATCCCTACACTCTACACTCTATACCCTGCACTCTATACCATACACTCTATACCCTACACTCTATACCCTACACTCTATACCATACACTCTATACCATACACTCTATACCCTACACTCTATACCCTACACTCTATACCCTACACTCTACACCCTACACTCTACACCTTACACTCTATACCCTACTCTCTATACCCTACACTCTAAACTATATACCCTACACTCTACACTCTACACCCTACACTCTATAACATACACTCTATACCCTACACTCTATACCCTGCACTCTATACCATACACTCTATACCATACACTCTACACTTTATACCCTACACTCTATACCATACACTCTACACCATACACTCTATAGCATACACTCTATACCCTACACTCTACACTCTATACCCTACACTCTATACCCTACACTATACACTCTACACCCTACACTCTACACTTTATACCCTACTCTCTATACCCTACACTCTATACCCTACACTCTACAACCTGCACTCTATACCCTACACTCTACACCCTACACCCTATACCCTACACTCTATACCCTACACTCTATACCCTACACTCTAACACTCTATACCCTACACTCTATAGCCTACACTCTACACTCTACTCTATACCCTACACTCTAATCCCTACACTCTAATCCCTACACTCTAATCCCTACACCCTACACTCTATACCCTACACTCTATACCCTACACTCTATACCCTACACTCTATACCCTACACTCTATACCCTACACCCTACACTCTACACTCTATACCCTACACTCTACACCCTACACCCTACACTCTATACCCTACACTCTACACCCTGCACTCTGTACCCTACACTCTACACTCTTTACCCTACACTCTATACCCTACACTCTACAACCTGCACTCTATACCCTACACTCTATACCCTACACTCTATACCCTACACTCTATACCCTACACTCTACACCCTACACTCTAATCCCTACACTCTAGTCCCTACACTCTAATCCCTACACCCTATACCCTACACTCTATACCCTACACTCTATACCCTGCACTCTATACCCTACACCCTCCACTCTACACCCTACACTCTACACTCTATACCCTACACTCTACACCCTACACTCTACACCCTACACTCTACACTCTATACCCTACACTCTACACCCTGCACTCTGTACCCTACACTCTACACTCTTTACCCTACACTCTATACCCTACACTCTATACCCTACACTCTATACCCTACACTCTACACTCTATACCCTACACTCTATAACATACACTCTATACCCTACACTCTATACCCTACACTCTACACCCTACACTCTATTCCATACACTCTACACCCTACACTCTATACCATACACTCTACACCATACACTCTATAGCATACACTCTATACCCTACACTATACACTCTATACCCTACACTCTATACCCTACACTATACACTCTATACCCTACACTCTACACTTTATACCCTACACTCTATACCCTACACTCTATACCCTACACTCTATACCCTACACTCTATACCCTACACTCTACAACCTGCACTCTACAACCTGCAATCTATACCCTACACTCTATACCCTACACTCTACACTCTATACCCTACACTCTATACCCTACACTCTATACCCTACACTCTATACCCTACACTCTACACTCTATACCATACACTCTATAGCCTACACTCTACACCCTACACTCTATACCCTGCACTCTATACCCTACACTCTACACTCTATACCCTACACTCTACTCCCTACACTCTACACCCTACCGTCTATACCCTACACTCTACACTCTATACCTTACACTCTACACTCTATTCCCTACACTCTATACCCTACACTCTATACCCTACATTCTATACCCTACACTCTACACTCTATACCCTACACTCTATACCCTACACTCCATACCGTACACTCTATACCCTACACTCTACACTCTATACCCTACACTCTTTACGCCACACTCTATACCCTACAATCTATACCCTACACTCTATACCCTACACTCTACACTCTATACCATACACTCTACACTCTATACCCTACACTCTATACCCTACACTCTATACCCTACACCCTACACTCTATACCCTACACTCTATACCCTACACTCAACACCCTACACTCTACACCCTACACCCTACACTCTATACCCTACACTCTATACCCTACACTCTATACCCTACACTCTATACCCTACACTCTATACCCTACACTATACACTCTATACCCTACACTCTACACTTTATACCCTACACTCTATACCCTACACTCTATACCCTGCACTCTACACCCTGCACTCTACACCCAACACTCTAAACCCTACACTCTATACCCTACACTCTATACCCTACACTCTACACTCTATACCCTACACTCTATAGCCTACACTCTATACCCTACAGTATATACCCTACACTCTATACCCTACACTCTACACCTTACACTCTACACTCTATTCCCTACACTCTATACCCTACACTCTATACCCTACACTCTACACTCTATACCCTACACCCTACACTCTATACCCTACACTCTACACTCTATATCCTACACTCTATACCCTGCACTCTACACCCTGCACTCTACACCCAACACTCTATACCATACACTCTACACTCTACACTCTACACCCTACACTCTAATCCCTACACTCTAATCCCTACACTCTAATCCTTTCACCCTACACTCTATACCCTACACTCTATACCCTACACTCTATACCCTACACCCTACACTCTACACCCTACACTCTACACTCTATACCCTACACTCTACACCCTGCACTCTGTACCCTACACTCTACACTCTTTACCCTACACTCTATACCCTACATTCTATACCCTACACTCTATTCCCTACACTCTAATCCCTACACTCTACACTCTATACCCTACACTCTATACCCTACACTCTAAACCCTACACTCTACACCCTACACTCTACACCCTACACTCTAATCCCTACACTCTAATCCCTACACCCAACACTCTATACCCTACACTCTATACCCTACACTCTATACCCTACACTCTATACCCTACACCCTAAACTCTACGCCCTACACTCTACACCCTACACTCTATACCCTAAACTTTACACCCTGCACTCTGTACCCTACACTCTACACTCTTTACCCTACACTCTATACCCTACACTCTATACCCTACACTCTATACACTACACTCTAAACTCTATACCCTACACTCTACACTCTATACCCTACACTCTATAACATACACTCTATACCCTACACTCTATACCCTACACTCTATACCCTACACTCTATACCCTACACTCTACACCATACACTCTACACCATACACTCTATAGCATACACTCTATACCCTACACGATACACTCTATACCCTACACTCTATACCCTACACTCTATACCCTACACTATACACTCTATACCCTACACTCTACACCCTACACTCTATACCCTACACTCTACAACCTGCACTCTATACCCTACACTCTACACCCTACACTCTATACCCTACACTCTATACCCTACACTCTATACCCTACACTCTACACTCTATACCCTACACTCTATAGCCTACACTCTACACTCTATACCCTACACTCAATACCCTGCACTCTATACCCTACACTCTACACTCTATACCCTACACTCTACTCCCTACACTCTACACCCTACACTCTACACTCTATTCCTTACACTCTACACTCTATTCCCTACACTCTATACCCTACACTCTATACCCTACATTCTATACCCTACACTCTACACTCTATACCCTACACTCTATACCCTACACTCTATACCGTACACTCTATACCCTACACTCTACACTCTATACCCTACACTCTATATGCCACACTCTATACCCTACAGTCTATACCCTACACTCTATACCCTACACTCTATACCATACACTCTATACCCTACACTCTATACCCTACACTCTATACCCTACACTCTATACCCTACACCCTACACTCTATACCCTACCCTCTATACCATACACTCTATACCCTACACTCTACACTCTATACCCTACACTCTATACCCTACACTCTATACCCTACACTCTACACTCTATACCCTACACTCTATACCCTACACTCTACACTCTATACCCTACACTCTATACCCTACACTCTATACCATACACTCTATACCATATACTCTATACCCTACACTCTATACCCTACACTCTACACCCTACACTCTATACCCTACACTCTACACTCTATACCCTACACTCTATACCCTACACTCTATACCCTACACTCTATACCCTACACTCTATACCCTACACTCTACACTCTATACCCTACACTCTACACTATATACCCTACACACTATACCCTAAACTCTATACCCTACACTCTACACTCTATACCCTACACTCTACACCCTGCACTCTGTACCCTACACTCTATACCCTACACTTTACACTCTATACCCTACACTCTATACCATACACTCTACACTTTATACCCTACACTCTATACCCTACACTCTATACCCTACACTCTAATCCCTACACTCTAATCCCTACACTCTAATCCCTACACTCTAATCCCTACACTCTATACCCTACACTCTATACTCTACACTCTACACTCTATACCCTACACTCTAATCCCTACACTCTAATCCCTACACTCTACACTCTATACCCTACACTCTATACCCTACACTCTATACCCTACACTCTACACTCTATACCCTACACTCTATACCCTACACTCTACACTCTATACCCTACACTCTATACCCTACACTCTATAAAATACACTCTATACCCTACACTCTATACCATACACTCTATACCCTACACTCTATACCATACACTCTATACCGTACACTCTATACCCTACACTGTAAAATCTATACCCTACACTCTATACCCTACACCCTATACCCTATACCCTACACTCTATACACTACACTCTATACCATACACGCTATACTCTATACCCTACACTCTATACCATACACTCTACATCCTACACTCTACACCACTCTACACCCCACACTCTACACCCTACACCCTACACTCTATACCCTACACTCTACACCATACACTCTATACCCTATACCCTATACCCTACAATCTATACCCTACACTCTATACCCTACACTCTATACCCTACACTCTACACTCTATACCCTACACTCTATACCATACACTGTATACCCTACACTCTATACCCTACACTCTACACTCTATATCCTACACTCTATACCCTACACTTTATACTCTACACCCTACACTCTACATTCTATACCCTACACTCTAAACTCTACACTCTATAGCCTACACTCTATACCCTACACTCAATATCCTACACTCTACACTTTATACCCTACACTCTATACCATACACTCTATACCCTACACTCTACACTTTGTACCCTACACTCTACACTTTATACCCTACACTCTATACCATACACTCTATACCCTACACTCTATACCCTACACTATACACTCTATACCCTACACTCTACACTGTATACCATACACTCTATGCCCCACACTCTCTACCCTAAACTCTACATTCTATACCCTACAATCTACACCCTAAGCTCTATACCATACACTCTATACCCTACACTCTATACCCTACACTCTATACCCTACACCCTACGCTCTATACGCTACACTCTATAACCTACACTCTATACCCTACACTCTATACCCTACACTCTACACTTTATACCCTACACTCTATACCATACACTCTATACCCTACACTTTATACCCTACACTCTATACCCTACACTCTATACCCTACACTCTATACCCTACACCCTACGCTCTATACGCTACACTCTATAACCTACACTCTATACCCTACACTCTATACCCTAAACTCTACACTCTATACCCTACACTCTACACCCTAAGCTCTATACCCTACACTCTATACCCTACACTCTATACCCTACACTCTATACCCTACACTCTATACCCTACACCCTACGCTCTATACGCTACACTCTATACCCTACACTATACACTCTATACCCTACACTCTACACTGTATACCATACACTCTATGCCCCACACTCTATACCCTAAACTCTACACTCTATACCCTACACTCTACACCCTAAGCTCTATACCCTACACTCTATACCCTACACTCTACACTCTATACCCTACACTCTATACCCTACACCCTACGCTCTATATGCTACACTCTATACCCTACACTCTACACTGTATACCATAAACTCTATGCCCCACACTCTATACCCTAAACTCTACACTCTATACCCTACACTCTACACCCTAAACTCTATACCATACACTCTATACCCTACACTCTACACTCTATACCCTACACTCTACACTCTATACCCTACACTCTACAATCTATACCATACACTCTATACCCTACACTCTACACTCTATACCCTACACTCTATACCCTACACTCTATACCCTACACTCTACACTCTATACCCTACACTCTATACCCTACACTCTACACTCTATACCCTACACTCTATACCCTACACTCTATACCATACACTCTATACCATATACTCTATAACCTACACTCTATACCCTACACTCTACACCCTACACTCTATATCCTACACTCTACACTCTATACCCTACACTCTATACCCTACACTCTATACCCTACACTCTATACCCTACACTCTATACCCTATACCCTACACTCTATACACTACACTCTATACCATACACGCTATACTCTATACCCTACACTCTATACCATACACTCTAAATCCTACACTCTACACCACTCTACACCCCACACTCTACACCCTACACCCTACACTCTATACCCTACACTCTACACCATACACTCTATACCCTATACCCTATACCCTACAATCTATACCCTACACTCTATACCCTACACTCTATACCCTACACTCTACACTCTATACCCTACACTCTATACCATACACTGTATACCCTGCACTCTATACCCTACACTCTACACTCTATATCCTACACTCTATACCCTACACTTTACACTCTACACCCTACACTCTACATTCTATACCCTACACTCTAAACTCTACACTCTATAGCCTACACTCTATACCCTACACTCTATACCCTACACTCTACACTTTATACCCTACACTCTATACCATACACTCTATACCCTACACTCTACACTTTATACCCTACACTCTATACCATACACTCTATACCCTACACTCTATACCCTACACTATACACTCTATACCCTACACTCTACACTGTATACCATACACTCTATGCCCCACACTCTCTACCCTAAACTCTACATTCTATACAATACACTCTACACCCTAAGCTCTATACCATACACTCTATACCCTACACTCTATACCCTACACTCTATACCCTACACTCTATACCCTACACCCTACGCTCTATACGCTACACTCTATAACCTACACTCTATACCCTACACTCTATACCCTACACTCTACACTTTATACCCTACACTCTATACCATACACTCTATACCCTACACTCTATACCCTACACTCTATACCCTACACTCTATACCCTACACCCTACGCTCTATACGCTACACTCTATAACCTACACTCTATACCCTACACTCTATACCCTAAACTCTACACTCTATACCCTACACTCTACACCCTAAGCTTTATACCCTACACTCTATACCCTACACTCTATACCCTACACTCTATACCCTACACTCTATACCCTACACCCTACGCTCTATACGCTACACTCTATACCCTACACTATACACTCTATACCCTACACTCTACACTGTATACCATACACTCTATGCCCCACACTCTGTACCCTAAACTCTACACTCTATACCATACACTCTACACCCTAAGCTCTATACCCTACACTCTATACCCTACACTCTACACTCTATACCCTACACTCTATACCCTACACCCTACGCTCTATACGCTACACTCTATACCCTACACTCTACACTCTACACTGTATACCATACACTCTATGCCCCACACTCTATACCCTAAACTCTACACTCTATACCCTACACTCTACACCCTAAACTCTATACCATACACTCTATACCCTACACTCTACACTCTATACCCTACACTCTACACTCTATACCCTACACTCTACACTCTATACCCTACACTCTATACTATACACTCTATACCCTGCACTCTACACTCTATACCCTACACTCTATACCCTACACTCTATACCCTACACTCTACACTCTATACCCTACACTCTACACTCTATACCCTACACTCTATACCCTACACTCTATACCATACACTCTATACCATAAACTCTATACCCTACACTCTATACCCTACACTCTACACCCTACACTCTATACCCTACACTCTACACTCTATACCCTACACTCTATACCCTACACTCTATACCCTACACTCTATACCCTACACTCTACACTCTATACCCTACACTCTACACTATATACCCTACACACTATACCCTAAACTCTATACCCTACACTCTACACTCTATACCCTACACTCTACACCCTGCACTCTGTACCCTACACTCTATACCCTACACTCTACACTCTGTACCCTACACTCTATACCCTACACTCTATACCCTACACTCTATACCCTACACTCTACACTCTATACCCTACACTCTATACCATACACTCTACACCCTACACTCTATACCATACACTCTATACCCTACACTTTACACTCTATACCCTACACTCTATACCATACACTCTACACTTTATACCCTACACTCTATACCATACACACTATACCCTACACTCTATACCCTACACTCTAATCCCTACACTCTAATCCATACACTCTAATCCCTACACTCTAATCCCTACACTCTATACCCTACACTCTACACTCTATACCCTACACTCTAATCCCTACACTCTAATCCCTACACTCTACACTCTATACCCTACACTCTATACCCTACACTCTATACCCTACACTCTACACTCTATACCCTACACTCTATACCCTACACTCTACACTCTATACCCTACACTCTATACCCTACACTCTATAAAATACACTCTATACCCTACACTCTACACTCTATACCATACACTCTATACCCTACACTCTATACAAGGACTAGAAATAGGAAAAACCCAATGTGGCTAAACAAAGAAGTAAGACAGGCAATTAACAGTAAAAAGAAAGCATTTGCACTACTAAAGCAGGATGGCACCATTGAAGCTCTAAAAAACTATAGGGAGAAAAATACTTTATCTAAAAAACTAATTAAAGCTGCCAAAAAGGAAACAGAGAAGCACATTGCTAAGGAGAGTAAAACTAATCCCAAACTGTTCTTCAACTATATCAATAGTAAAAGAATAAAAACTGAAAATGTAGGCCCCTTAAAAAATAGTGAGGAAAGAATGGTTGTAGATGACGAGGAAAAAGCTAACATATTAAACACCTTCTTCTCCACGGTATTCACGGTGGAAAATGAAATGCTAGGTGAAATCCCAAGAAACAATGAAAACCCTATATTAAGGGTCACCAATCTAACCCAAGAAGAGGTGCGAAACCGGCTAAATAAGATTAAAATAGATAAATCTCCGGGTCCGGATGGCATACACCCACGAGTACTAAGAGAACTAAGTAATGTAATAGATAAACCATTATTTCTTATTTTTAGTGACTCTATAGCGACAGGGTCTGTTCCGCAGGACTGGCGCATAGCAAATGTGGTGCCAATATTCAAAAAGGGCTCTAAAAGTGAACCTGGAAATTATAGGCCAGTAAGTCTAACCTCTATTGTTGGTAAAATATTTGAAGGGTTTCTGAGGGATGTTATTCTGGATTATCTCAATGAGAATAACTGTTTAACTCCATATCAGCATGGGTTTATGAGAAATCGCTCCTGTCAAACCAATCTAATCAGTTTTTATGAAGAGGTAAGCTATAGGCTGGACCACGGTGAGTCATTGGACGTGGTATATCTCGATTTTTCCAAAGCGTTTGATACCGTGCCGCACAAGAGGTTGGTACACAAAATGAGAATGCTTGGTCTGGGGGAAAATGTGTGTAAATGGGTTAGTAACTGGCTTAGTGATAGAAAGCAGAGGGTGGTTATAAATGGTATAGTCTCTAACTGGGTCGCTGTGACCAGTGGGGTACCGCAGGGGTCAGTATTGGGACCTGTTCTCTTCAACATATTCATTAATGATCTGGTAGAAGGTTTACACAGTAAAATATCGATATTTGCAGATGATACAAAACTATGTAAAGCAGTTAATACAAGAGAAGATAGTATTCTGCTACAGATGGATCTGGATAAGTTGGAAACTTGGGCTGAAAGGTGGCAGATGAGGTTTAACAATGATAAATGTAAGGTTATACACATGGGAAGAGGGAATCAATATCACCATTACACACTGAACGGGAAACCACTGGGTAAATCTGACAGGGAGAAGGACTTGGGGATCCTAGTTAATGATAAACTTACCTGGAGCAGCCAGTGCCAGGCAGCAGCTGCCAAGGCAAACAGGATCATGGGGTGCATTAAAAGAGGTCTGGATACACATGATGAGAGCATTATACTGCCTCTGTACAAATCCCTAGTTAGACCGCACATGGAGTACTGTGTCCAGTTTTGGGCACCGGTGCTCAGGAAGGATATAATGGAACCAGAGAGAGTACAAAGGAGGGCAACAAAATTAATAAAGGGGATGGGAGAACTACAATACCCAGATAGATTAGCGAAATTAGGATTATTTAGTCTAGAAAAAAGACGACTGAGGGGCGATCTAATAACCATGTATAAGTATATAAGGGGACAATACAAATATCTCGCTGAGGATCTGTTTATACCAAGGAAGGTGACGGGCACAAGGGGGCATTCTTTGCGTCTGGAGGAGAGAAGGTTTTTCCACCAACATAGAAGAGGATTCTTTACTGTTAGGGCAGTGAGAATCTGGAATTGCTTGCCTGAGGAGGTGGTGATGGCGAACTCAGTCGAGGGGTTCAAGAGAGGCCTGGATGTCTTCCTGGAGCAGAACAATATTGTATCATACAATTATTAGGTTCTGTAGAAGGACGTAGATCTGGGTATTTATTATGATGGAATATAGGCTGAACTGGATGGACAAATGTCTTTTTTCGGCCTTACTAACTATGTTACTATGTTACTATGTATGTGTAGAGTGTAGGGTATAGAGTGTATGGTATAGAGTGTAGGGTGTAGAGTGTATGGTTTAGAGTGTAGGGTATAGAGTGTAAAGTGTATGGTATAGAGTGTAGGGTATAGAGTGTATGGAATAGAGTGTAAAGTATAGAGTGTAGAGTGTAGGGTATAAAGTGTAGGGTGTAGAGTGTAGGGTATAGAGTGTATGGTATAGAGTGTAGGGTGTAGAGTGTATGGTATAGAGTGTATGGTATAGAGTGTAGGGTGTAGAGTGTATGGTATAGAGTGTAGGGTATAGAGTGTAGAGTGTAGGGTATAGAGTGTAGGGTATAGAGTGTACGGTATAGAGTGTAGGGTATAGAGTGTAGGGTATAGAGTGTAGAGTGTAGGGTATAGAGTGTAGGGTATAGAGTGTAGGGTACAGAATGTACGGTATAGAGTGTAGGGTATAGAGTGTAGGGTATAGAGTGTAGAGTGTAGGGTATAGAGTGTAGGGTATAGAGTGTAGGGTATAGAGTGTAGCGTGTAGGGTATAGAGTGTATGGTATAGAGTGAAGGGTATAAAGTGTAGGTTGTAGAGTGTAGGGTATAAAGTGTAGGGTATAGAGTGTAGGGTATAGACTGTAGAGTGTAGGGTATAGAGTGTAGGATATAGAGTGTAGGGTATGGAGTGTAGGGTATAGAGTGTAGAGTGTAGGGTATAGAGTGTAGGGTATAGAGTGTAGGGTATAGAGTGTAGGGTATAGAGTGTAGAGTGTAGGGTATAGAGTGTAGAGTATAGAGTGTAGGGTATAGAGTGCAGGGTATAGAGTGTAGAGTGTAGGGTATAGAGTGTAGGGTATAGAGTGTAGGGTATAGAGTGTATGGAATAGAGTGTAGAGTGTAGGGTATAGATTGTAGGGTATAAAGTGTAGAGTGTAGGGTATAGAGTGAAGGGTATAGAGTGTAGGGTATAGAGTGTAGAGTGTAGGGTATAGAGTGTAGGGTATAGAGTGTAGTGTATAGAGTGTAGAGTGTAGGGATTAGAGTGTAGTGTATAGAGTGTAGGGTATAGAGTGTAGAGTGTAGGGTATAGAGTGTAGGGTATAGAGTGTAGAGTGTAGGGTATAGAGTGTAGGGTATAGAGTGTAGGGTATAGAGTTTAGGGTATTGAGTGTAGAGTGTAGGGTATAGAGTGTAGGGTATAGAGTGTAGTGTATAGAGTGTAGAGTGTAGGGATTAGAGTGTAGTGTATAGAGTGTAGGGTATAGAGTGTAGAGTGTAGGGTATAGAGTGTAGGGTATAGAGTGTAGTGTATAGAGTGTAGAGTGTAGGGATTAGAGTGTAGTGTATAGAGTGTAGGGTATAGAGTGTAGAGTGTAGGGTATAGAGTGTAGGGTATAGAGTGTAGAGTGTAGGGTATAGAGTGTAGGGTATAGAGTGTAGGGTATAGAGTGTAGGGTATAGAGTGTAGAGTGTAGGGTATAGAGTGTACGGTATAGAATGTAGGGTATAGAGTGTAGGGTATAGAGTGTAGAGTGTAGGGTATAGAGTGTAGGGTATAGAGTGTAGGGTATAGAGTGTAGCGTGTAGGGTATAGAGTGTATGGTATAGAGTGTAGGGTATAAAGTGTAGGTAGTAGAGTGTAGGGTATAGAGTGTAGGGTATAGAGTGTAGGGTATAGACTGTAGAGTGTAGGGTATAGAGTGTAGGATATAGAGTGTAGGGTATAGAGTGTAGGGTATAGAGTGTAGAGTGTAGGGTATAAAGTGTAGGGTGTAGAGTGTAGGGTATAGAGTGTATGGTATAGAGTGTAGGGTGTAGAGTGTATGGTATAGAGTGTAGAGTATAGAGTGTAGCATGTAGGGTATAGAGTGTAGGGTATAGAGTGTATGGAATAGAGTGTAGGGTATAGATTGTAGAGTGTAGGGTATAAAGTGTAGGGTGTAGAGTGTAGGGTATAGAGTGTATGGTATAGAGTGTAGGGTGTAGAGTGTATGGTATAGAGTGTAGGGTATAGAGTGTAGAGTGTAGGGTATAGAGTGTAGGATATAGAGTGTAGGGTATAGAGTGTAGGGTATAGAGTGTAGAGTGTAGGGTATAGAGTGTAGGGTATAGAGTGTAGGGTATAGAGTGTAGGGTATAGAGTGTAGAGTATAGAGTGTAGGGTATAGAGTGTAGAGTGTAGGGTATAGAGTGTATGGCATAGAGCTTAGGGTGTAGAGTGTAGAGTATAGAGTGTAGAGTTTAGGGTATAGAGTGTGGGGCATAGAGTGTATGGTATACAGTGTAGAATGTAGGGTATAGAGTTTTTAGTGTAAGGTATAGAGTGTAGGGTATAGAGTGTAGGGTATAGAGTGTAGGGTATAGAGTGTATGGTATAGAGTGTAGGGTATAAAGTGTAGAGTATAGAGTGTAGGGTATAGAGTGTATGGTATAGAGTGTAGGGTATAAAGTGTAGAGTGTAGGGTATAGAGTGTAGGGTATAGAGTGTAGGGTGTAGGGTATAGAGTGTAGGGTATAGAGTGTAGGGTATAGAGTGTAGGCTATAGAGTGTAGGGTATAGAGTGTAGAGTGTAGTGTATAGAGTGTAGGGTATAGAGTGTATGGTATAGAGTGTAGAGTATAGAGTTTAGGGTATAGAGTGTAGAGTAATGAGTGTATGGTATAGAGTGTAGGGTATAGAGTGTAGGATATAGAGTGTAGGGTATAGAGTGTAGGGTATAGAGTGTATGGTATAGAGTGTAGGGTATAGAGTGTAGAGTGTAGGGTATAGAGTGTAGGGTATAGAGTGTAGGGTATAGAGTGTAGGGTAGAACGCGTAGAGTGTAGGGTATAGAGTGTATAGTGTAGGGTATAGAGTGTAGGGTATAGAGTGTAGGGTATAGAGTGTAGGGTATAGGGTGTAGGGTGTAGAGTGTAGGGTGTAGGGTGTAGAGTGTATGGTATAGAGTGTAGGGTATAGAGTGTAGGGATTAGAGTGTAGGGTATAGAGTGTAGGGTATAGAGTATAGGGTATAGAGTGTAGGGTGTAGAGTGTAGGGTATAGAGTGTAGAGTGTAGGGTATAGAGTGTAGGGTATAGAGTAGAGTGTAGAGTGTAGGGTATAGAGTGTAGGGGATAGAATGTAGGGTATAGAGTGTAAGGTGTAGAGTGTAGGGTATAGAGTGTATGGTATAGAGTGTGGGGTATAAAGTGTAGAGTGTAGGGTATGGAGTGTAGGGTATAGAGTGTAGGGTAAAGAGTGTAGGGTATAGAGTGTAGGGTGTAGAATGTAGGGTATAGAGTGTAGGGTATAGAGTGCAGGTTGTAGAGTGTAGGGTATAGAGTGTATGGTATAGAGCGTAGGGTATAAAGTGTAGAGTGTAGTGTATAGAGTGTAGGGTATAGAGTGTAGGGTATAGAGTGTAGGGTATAGAGTGTAGGCTATAGAGTGTAGAGTGTAGGGTGTAGAGTGTAGGGTATAGAGTGTAGGGTATAGAGTGCAGGTTGTAGAGTGTAGGGTATAGAGTGTATGGTATAGAGCGTAGGGTATAAAGTGTAGAGTGTAGGGTATAGAGTGTAGGGTATAGAGTGTATGGTATAGAGTGTAGGGTATAAAGTGTAGAGTGTAGGGTATAGAGTGTAGGGTATAGAGTGTAGGGTGTAGGGTATAGAGTGTAGGGTATAGAGTGTAGGGTATAGAGTGTAGGCTATAGAGTGTAGGGTATAGAGTGTAGAGTGTAGTGTATAGAGTGTAGGGTATAGAGTGTATGGTATAGAGTGTAGAGTATAGAGTTTAGGGTGTAGAGTAATGAGTGTATGGTATAGAGTGTAGGGTATAGAGTGTAGGATATAGAGTGTAGGGTATAGAGTGTAGGGTATAGAGTGTATGGTATAGAGTGTAGGGTATAGAGTGTAGAGTGTAGGGTATAGAGTGTAGGGTATAGAGTGTAGGGTATAGAGTGTAGGGTAGAACGCATAGAGTGTAGGGTATAGAGTGTATAGTGTAGGGTATAGAGTGTAGGGTATAGAGTGTAGGGTATAGAGTGTAGGGTATAGGGTGTAGGGTGTAGAGTGTAGAGTGTAGGGTGTAGAGTGTATGGTATAGAGTGTAGGGTATAGAGTGTAGGGATTAGAGTGTAGGGTATAGAGTGTAGGGTATAGAGTATAGGGTATAGAGTGTAGGGTGTAGAGTGTAGGGTATAGAGTGTAGAGTGTAGGGTATAGAGTGTAGGGTATAGAGTAGAGTGTAGAGTGTAGGGTATAGAGTGTAGAGTGTAGGGGATAGAATGTAGGGTATAGAGTGTAAGGTGCAGAGTGTAGGGTATAGAGTGTATGGTATAGAGTGTGGGGTATAAAGTGTAGAGTGTAGGGTATGGAGTGTAGGGTATAGAGTGTAGAGTGTAGGGTAAAGAGTGTAGGGTATAGAGTGTAGGGTGTAGAGTGTAGGGTATAGAGTGTAGGGTATAGAGTGCAGGTTGTAGAGTGTAGGGTATAGAGTGTATGGTATAGAGCGTAGGGTATAAAGTGTAGAGTGTAGTGTATAGAGTGTAGGGTATAGAGTGTAGGGTATAGAGTGTAGGGTATAGAGTGTAGGCTATAGAGTGTAGAGTGTAGGGTGTAGAGTGTAGGGTATAGAGTGTAGGGTATAAAGTGCAGGTTGTAGAGTGTAGGGTATAGAGTGTATGGTATAGAGCGTAGGGTATAAAGTGTAGAGTGTAGTGTATAGAGTGTAGGGTATAGAGTGTAGGGTATAGAGTGTAGGGTATAGAGTGTAGGCTATAGAGTGTAGAGTGTAGGGTATAGAGTGTAGGGTATAGAATGTAGAGTGTAGAGTATAGGGTGTAGAGTGCAAAGTGTAGGGTATAGAGTGTAAGGTATAGAGTGTAGTGTATAGAGTGTATGTTATAGAGTGTAGGGTATAGAGTGTAGAGTTTAGGGTATAGAGTGTAGTGTATAGAGTGTATGGTTTAGAGTGTATGGTATAGAGTGTAGAGTGTAGGGTATAAAGTGTAGGGTATAGAGTGTAGGGTATAGAGTGTAGGGTATAGAGTGTAGGGTATAGAGTGTAGATTGTAGGGTATAGAGTGTAGGGTATAGAGTGTAGGGTATAGAGTGTAGGGTATAGAGTGTAGGTTATAGAGTGTAGGGTATAGAGTGTAGGGTATAGAGTGTAGCTTATAGAGGGTAGGGTGTAGGGTATAGAGTGTAGGGTATAGAGTGTAGGGTATAGAGTGTAGAGTGTAGGGTATAGAGTGTAGGGTATAGAGTGCAGGTTGTAGAGTGTAGGATATAGAGTGTAGGGTATAAAGTGTAGAGTGTAGGGTATAGAGTGTATAGTGTAGGGTATAGAGTGTAGGGTATAGAGTGTAGGGTATAGAGTGTATAGTGTAGGGTATAGAGTGTATGCTATAGAGTGTATGGTGTAGAGTGTATGGTATAGAGTGTAGGGTGTAGAGTGTATGGTATAGAGTGTAGGGTATAGAGTGTAGGGTATAGAGTGTAGGGTATAGAGTGTATGTTATAGAGTGTAGGGTATAGAGTGTAGAGTGTAGGGTATAGAGTTTAGAGTGTAGGGTATAGAGTGTAGGGTATAGAGTGTAAGGTATAGAGTGTAGAGTGTAGGGTATAGAGTGTAGGGTATAGAGTGTAGGGTAAAGAGTGTAGAGTGTAGGGTACAGAGTGCAGGGTGTAGAGTGTAGGGTATAGAGTGTAGAGTGTAGGGTGTAGAGTGTATGGTGTAGAGTGTAGTGTGTAGAGTGTAGGGTGTAGGGTATAGAGTGTAGGGTATAGAGTGTAGGGTATAGAGTGTAGAGTGTAGGGTGTAGAGTGTAGGGTATAGAGTGTAGGGTATAGAGTGTAGGGATTAGAGTGTAGGGATTAGAGTGTAGGGTGTAGAGTGTAGGGTGTAGAGTGTAGGGTATAGAGTGTAGGGTATAGAGTGTAGGGTATAGAGTGTAGAGTGTAGGGATTAGAGTGTAGGGATTAGAGTGTAGGGTATAGAGTGTAGGGTATAGAGTGTAGGGTATAGAGTGTAGGGAATAGAGTGTAGAGTGTAGGGTGTAGAATGTAAAGTGTAGGGTATAGAGTGTAAGGTATAGAGTGTAGTGTATAGAGTGTAGAGTGTAGGGTATAGAGTGTAGGGTATAGAGTGTAGGGTATAGAGTGTAGGGTATAGAGTGTAGGGTGTAGGGTATAGAGTGTAGGGTATAGAGTGCACGTTGTAGAGTGTAGGGTATAGAATGTAGGGTTTAGAGTGTATAGTGTAGGGTATAGAGTGTAGGGTATAGAGTGTAGAGTGTAGTGTATAGAGTGTATGCTATAGAGTGTATGGTGTAGAGTGTATGGTATAGAGTGTAGGGTATAGAGTGTAGGGTATAGAGTGTAGGGTATAGAGTGTAGGGTATAGAGTGCATGTTATAGAGTGTAGAGTATAGAGTGTAGAGTGTAGAGTGTAGGGTATAGAGTTTAGAGTGTAGGGTATAGAGTGTAGGGTATAGAGTGTAGGGTGTAGAGTGTAGGGTATAGAGTGTAGGGTATAGAGTGTAGGGTATAGAGTGTATGGTATAGAGAGTATGGTATAGAGTGTAGGGTATAGAGTGTAGGTTATAGAGTGTATGGTATAGAGTGTATGGTATAGAGTGTATGGTATAGAGTGTAGGGTATAGAGTGTGTGGTATAGAGTGTAGGGTATTGAGTGTAGAGTGTAGGGTATAGAGTGTAGGGTATAGAGTGTAGGCTATAGAGTGTAGGGTGTAGAGTGTAGGGTATAGAGTGTAGGGTGTAGAGTGTAGGGTATAGAGTGTTGGGTGTAGAGTGCAGGGTTTAGAGTGCAGGGTGTAGAGTGCAGGGTATAGAGTGTAGGGTATAGAGTGTAAGGTATAGAGTGTAGTGTATAGAGTGTCTGTTATAGAGTGTAGGGTATAGAGTGTAGAGTTTATGGTATAGAGTGTAGTGTATAGCGTGTATGGTATAGAGTGTATGGTATAGAGTGTAGAGTGTAGGGTATAGAGTGTAGGGTATAGAGTGTAGAGTGTAGAGTATAGAGTGTAGGGTATAGAGTGTAGGGTATAGAGTGTAGGGTATAGAGTGTAGGTTATAGAGTGTAGGGTATAGAGTGTAGGTTATAGAGTGTAGCTTATAGAGCGTAGGGTGTAGGGTATAGAGTGTAGAGTATAGAGTGTAGGGTATAGAGTGTAGAGTGTAGGGTATAGAGTGTATGGTATAGAGCTTAGGGTGTAGAGTGTAGGGTATAGAGTGTAGAGTTTAGGGTATAGAGTGTGGGGCATAGAGTGTATGGTATACAGTGTAGAGTGTAGGGTATAGAGTGTAGGGTATAGAGTGTAGGGTATAGAGTGTAGAGTGTAGGGTATAGAGTGTAGGGTATAGAGTGCAGGTTGTAGAGTGTAGGGTATAGAGTGTAGGGTATAAAGTGTAGAGTGTAGGGTATAGAGTGTACAGTGTAGGGTATAGAGTGAAGGGTATAGAGTGTAGGATATAGAGTGTATAGTGTAGGGTATAGAGTGTATGCTATAGAGTGTATGGTGTAGAGTGTATGGTATAGAGTGTAGGGTGTAGAGTGTATGGTATAGAATTTAGGGTATAGAGTGTAGGGTATAGAGTGTAGGGTATAGAGTGTATGTTATAGAGTGTAGGGTATAGAGTGTAGAGTGTAGGGTATAGAGTTTAGAGTGTAGGGTATAGAGTGTAGGGTATAGAGTGTAAGGTATAGAGTGTAGAGTGTAGGGTATAGAGTGTAGGGTAAAGAGTGTAGAGTGTAGGATACAGAGTGCAGGGTGTAGAGTGTAGGGTATAGAGTGTAGAGTGTAGGGTGTAGAGTGTAGGGTGTAGAGTGTAGGGTGTAGAGTGTAGGGTGTAGGGTATAGAGTGTAGGGTATAGAGTGTAGGGTATAGAGTGTAGAGTGTAGGGTGTAGAGTGTAGGGTATAGAGTGTAGGGTATAGAGTGTAGGGTGTAGGGATTAGAGTGTAGGGATTAGAGTGTAGGGTGTAGAGTGTAGGGTATAGAGTGTAGGGTATAGAGTGTAGGGTATAGAGTGTATGGTATAGAGAGTCTGGTATAGAGTGTAGGGTATAGAGTGTAGGGTATAGAGTGCAGGGTATAGAGTGTATGGTATAGAGTGTATGGTATAGAGTGTATGGTATAGAGTGTAGGGTATAGGGTGTATGGTATAGAGTGTAGGGTATAGAGTGTAGAGTGTAGGGTATAGAGTGTAGGGTATAGAGTGTAGGGTATAGAGTGTAGGCTATAGAGTGTAGGGTGTAGAGTGTAGGGTATAGAGTGTAGGGTGTAGAGTGTAGGGTATAGAGTGTTGGGTGTAGAGTGCTGGGTGTAGAGTGCGGGGTGTAGAGTGCAGGGTATAGAGTGTAGGGTATAGAGTGTAAGGTATAGAGTGTAGTGTATAGAGTGTATGTTATAGAGTGTAGGGTATAGAGTGTAGAGTTTAGGGTATAGAGTGTAGTGTATAGAGTGTATGGTATAGAGTGTATGGTATAGAGTGTAGAGTGTAGGGTACAGAGTGTAGGGTATAGAGTGTAGGGTATAGAGTGTAGGGTATAGAGTGTAGGGTATAGAGTGTAGAGTGTAGGGTATAGAGTGTAGGGAATAGAGTGTAGAGTGTAGGGTGTAGAATGTAAAGTGTAGGGTATAGAGTGTAAGGTATAGAGTGTAGTGTATAGAGTGTATGTTATAGAGTGTAGGGTATAGAGTGTAGAGTGTAGGGTATAGAGTGTAGGGTATAGAGTGTAGAGTGTAGGGTATAGAGTGTATGCTATAGAGTGTATGGTGTGGAGTGTATGGTATAGAGTGTAGGGTATAGAGTGTAGAGTGTAGGGTATAGAGTGTAGGGTATAGAGTGTAGGGTATAGAGTGTAGGGTATAGAGTGCATGTTATAGAGTGTAGAGTATAGAGTGTAGAGTGTAGAGTGTAGGGTATAGAGTTTAGAGTGTAGGGTATAGAGTGTAGGGTATAGAGTGTAGGGTATAGAGTGTAGGGTGTAGAGTGTAGGGTATAGAGTGTAGGGTATAGAGTGTAGGGTATAGAGTGTATGGTATAGAGAGTATGGTATAGAGTGTAGGGTATAGAGTGTAGGGTATAGACTGTAGGGTATAGAGTGTATGGTATAGAGTGTATGGTATAGAGTGTAGGGTATAGAGTGTATGGTATAGAGTGTAGGGTATAGAGTGTAGAGTGTAGGGTATAGAGTCTAGGGTATAGAGTGTAGGGTATAGAGTGTAGGCTATAGAGTGTAGGGTGTAGAGTGTAGGGTATAGAGTGTAGGGTGTAGAGTGTAGGGTATAGAGTGTTGGGTGTAGAGTGCAGGGTGTAGAGTGCAGGGTGTAGAGTGCAGGGTATAGAGTGTAGGGTATAGAGTGTAAGGTATAGAGTGTAGTGTATAGAGTGTATGTTATAGAGTGTAGGGTATAGAGTGTAGAGTTTAGGGTATAGAGTGTAGTGTATAGAGTGTATGGTATAGAGTGTATGGTATAGAGTGTAGAGTGTAGGGTATAGAGTGTAGGGTATAGAGTGTAGGGTATAGAGTGTAGGGTATAGAGTGTAGAGTGTAGGGTATAGAGTGTAGGGTATAGAGTGTAGGGTATAGAGTGTAGGGTATAGAGTGTAGGTCATAGAGTGTAGGGTATAGAGTGTAGGTTATAGAGTGTAGCTTATAGAGCGTAGGGTGTAGGGTATAGAGTGTAGGGTATAGAGTGTAGGGTATAGAGTGTAGAGTGTAGGGTATAGAGTGTATGGTATAGAGCTTAGGGTGTAGAGTGTAGGGTATAGAGTGTAGAGTTTAGGGTATAGAGTGTAGGGTATAGAGTGTAGGGTATAGAGTGTATGGTATAGAGAGTATGGTATAGAGTGTAGGGTATAGAGTGTAGGGTATAGAGTGCAGGGTATAGAGTGTATGGTGTAGAGTGTATGGTATAGAGTGTATGGTATAGAGTGTAGGGTATAGAGTGTATGGTATAGAGTGTAGGGTATAGAGTGTAGAGTGTAGGGTATAGAGTGTAGGGTATAGAGTGTAGGGTATAGAGTGTAGGCTATAGAGTGTAGGGTGTAGAGTGTAGGGTATAGTGTGTAGGGTGTAGAGTGTAGGGTATAGAGTGTTGGGTGTAGAGTGCAGGGTGTAGAGTGCAGGGTGTAGAGTGCAGGGTATAGAGTGTAGGGTATAGAGTGTAAGGTATAGAGTGTAGTGTATAGAGTGTATGTTATAGAGTGTAGGGTATAGAGTGTAGAGTTTAGGGTATAAAGTGTAGTGTATAGAGTGTATGGTATAGAGTGTATGGTATAGAGTGTAGGGTATAGAGTGTAGGGTATAGAGTGTAGGGTATAGAGTGTAGGGTATAGAGTGTAGAGTGTAGGGTATAGAGTGTAGGGTATAGAGTGTAGGGTATAGAGTGTAGGGTATAGAGTGTAGGTTATAGAGTGTAGGGCATAGAGTGTAGGTTATAGAGTGTAGCTTATAGAGCGTAGGGTGTAGGGTATAGAGTGTAGGGTATAGAGTGTAGGGTATAGAGTGTAGAGTGTAGGGTATAGAGTGTATGGTATAGAGCTTAGGGTGTAGAGTGTAGGGTATAGAGTGTAGAGTTTAGGGTATAGAGTGTGGGGTATAGAGTGTATGGTATACAGTGTAGAGTGTAGGGTATAGAGTGTAGGGTATAGAGTGTAGGGTATAGAGTGTAGGGTATAGAGTGCAGGTTGTAGAGTGTAGGGTATAGAGTGTAGGGTATAGAGTGTAGGGTATAGAGTGTAGGTTATAGAGTGTAGGGCATAGAGTGTAGGTTATAGAGTGTAGCTTATAGAGCGTAGGGTGTAGGGTATAGAGTGTAGGGTATAGAGTGTAGGGTATAGAGTGTAGAGTGTAGGGTATAGAGTGTATGGTATAGAGCTTAGGGTGTAGAGTGTAGGGTATAGAGTGTAGAGTTTAGGGTATAGAGTGTGGGGTATAGAGTGTATGGTATACAGTGTAGAGTGTAGGGTATAGAGTGTAGGGTATAGAGTGTAGGGTATAGAGTGTAGGGTATAGAGTGTAGGGTATAGAGTGTAGGGTATAGAGTGTAGGCTATAGAGTGTAGAGTGTAGGGTGTAGAGTGTAGGGTATAGAGTGTAGGGTATAGAGTGCAGGTTGTAGAGTGTAGGGTATAGAGTGTATGGTATAGAGCGTAGGGTATAAAGTGTAGAGTGTAGGGTATAGAGTGTAGGGTATAGAGTGTATGGTATAGAGTGTAGGGTATAAAGTGTAGAGTGTAGGGTATAGAGTGTAGGGTATAGAGTGTAGGGTGTAGGGTATAGAGTGTAGGGTATAGAGTGTAGGGTATAGAGTGTAGGCTATAGAGTGTAGGGTATAGAGTGTAGAGTGTAGTGTATAGAGTGTAGGGTATAGAGTGTATGGTATAGAGTGTATGGTATAGAGTGTATGGTATAGAGTGTAGGGTATAGGGTGTATGGTATAGAGTGTAGGGTATAGAGTGTAGAGTGTAGGGTATAGAGTGTAGGGTATAGAGTGTAGGGTATAGAGTGTAGGCTATAGAGTGTAGGGTGTAGAGTGTAGGGTATAGAGTGTAGGGTGTAGAGTGTAGGGTATAGAGTGTTGGGTGTAGAGTGCTGGGTGTAGAGTGCGGGGTGTAGAGTGCAGGGTATAGAGTGTAGGGTATAGAGTGTAAGGTATAGAGTGTAGTGTATAGAGTGTATGTTATAGAGTGTAGGGTATAGAGTGTAGAGTTTAGGGTATAGAGTGTAGTGTATAGAGTGTATGGTATAGAGTGTATGGTATAGAGTGTAGAGTGTAGGGTACAGAGTGTAGGGTATAGAGTGTAGGGTATAGAGTGTAGGGTATAGAGTGTAGGGTATAGAGTGTAGAGTGTAGGGTATAGAGTGTAGGGAATAGAGTGTAGAGTGTAGGGTGTAGAATGTAAAGTGTAGGGTATAGAGTGTAAGGTATAGAGTGTAGTGTATAGAGTGTATGTTATAGAGTGTAGGGTATAGAGTGTAGAGTGTAGGGTATAGAGTGTAGGGTATAGAGTGTAGAGTGTAGGGTATAGAGTGTATGCTATAGAGTGTATGGTGTGGAGTGTATGGTATAGAGTGTAGGGTATAGAGTGTAGAGTGTAGGGTATAGAGTGTAGGGTATAGAGTGTAGGGTATAGAGTGTAGGGTATAGAGTGCATGTTATAGAGTGTAGAGTATAGAGTGTAGAGTGTAGAGTGTAGGGTATAGAGTTTAGAGTGTAGGGTATAGAGTGTAGGGTATAGAGTGTAGGGTATAGAGTGTAGGGTGTAGAGTGTAGGGTATAGAGTGTAGGGTATAGAGTGTAGGGTATAGAGTGTATGGTATAGAGAGTATGGTATAGAGTGTAGGGTATAGAGTGTAGGGTATAGACTGTAGGGTATAGAGTGTATGGTATAGAGTGTATGGTATAGAGTGTAGGGTATAGAGTGTATGGTATAGAGTGTAGGGTATAGAGTGTAGAGTGTAGGGTATAGAGTCTAGGGTATAGAGTGTAGGGTATAGAGTGTAGGCTATAGAGTGTAGGGTGTAGAGTGTAGGGTATAGAGTGTAGGGTGTAGAGTGTAGGGTATAGAGTGTTGGGTGTAGAGTGCAGGGTGTAGAGTGCAGGGTGTAGAGTGCAGGGTATAGAGTGTAGGGTATAGAGTGTAAGGTATAGAGTGTAGTGTATAGAGTGTATGTTATAGAGTGTAGGGTATAGAGTGTAGAGTTTAGGGTATAGAGTGTAGTGTATAGAGTGTATGGTATAGAGTGTATGGTATAGAGTGTAGAGTGTAGGGTATAGAGTGTAGGGTATAGAGTGTAGGGTATAGAGTGTAGGGTATAGAGTGTAGAGTGTAGGGTATAGAGTGTAGGGTATAGAGTGTAGGGTATAGAGTGTAGGGTATAGAGTGTAGGTCATAGAGTGTAGGGTATAGAGTGTAGGTTATAGAGTGTAGCTTATAGAGCGTAGGGTGTAGGGTATAGAGTGTAGGGTATAGAGTGTAGGGTATAGAGTGTAGAGTGTAGGGTATAGAGTGTATGGTATAGAGCTTAGGGTGTAGAGTGTAGGGTATAGAGTGTAGAGTTTAGGGTATAGAGTGTAGGGTATAGAGTGTAGGGTATAGAGTGTATGGTATAGAGAGTATGGTATAGAGTGTAGGGTATAGAGTGTAGGGTATAGAGTGCAGGGTATAGAGTGTATGGTGTAGAGTGTATGGTATAGAGTGTATGGTATAGAGTGTAGGGTATAGAGTGTATGGTATAGAGTGTAGGGTATAGAGTGTAGAGTGTAGGGTATAGAGTGTAGGGTATAGAGTGTAGGGTATAGAGTGTAGGCTATAGAGTGTAGGGTGTAGAGTGTAGGGTATAGTGTGTAGGGTGTAGAGTGTAGGGTATAGAGTGTTGGGTGTAGAGTGCAGGGTGTAGAGTGCAGGGTGTAGAGTGCAGGGTATAGAGTGTAGGGTATAGAGTGTAAGGTATAGAGTGTAGTGTATAGAGTGTATGTTATAGAGTGTAGGGTATAGAGTGTAGAGTTTAGGGTATAAAGTGTAGTGTATAGAGTGTATGGTATAGAGTGTATGGTATAGAGTGTAGGGTATAGAGTGTAGGGTATAGAGTGTAGGGTATAGAGTGTAGGGTATAGAGTGTAGAGTGTAGGGTATAGAGTGTAGGGTATAGAGTGTAGGGTATAGAGTGTAGGGTATAGAGTGTAGGTTATAGAGTGTAGGGCATAGAGTGTAGGTTATAGAGTGTAGCTTATAGAGCGTAGGGTGTAGGGTATAGAGTGTAGGGTATAGAGTGTAGGGTATAGAGTGTAGAGTGTAGGGTATAGAGTGTATGGTATAGAGCTTAGGGTGTAGAGTGTAGGGTATAGAGTGTAGAGTTTAGGGTATAGAGTGTGGGGTATAGAGTGTATGGTATACAGTGTAGAGTGTAGGGTATAGAGTGTAGGGTATAGAGTGTAGGGTATAGAGTGTAGGGTATAGAGTGCAGGTTGTAGAGTGTAGGGTATAGAGTGTAGGGTATAGAGTGTAGGGTATAGAGTGTAGGTTATAGAGTGTAGGGCATAGAGTGTAGGTTATAGAGTGTAGCTTATAGAGCGTAGGGTGTAGGGTATAGAGTGTAGGGTATAGAGTGTAGGGTATAGAGTGTAGAGTGTAGGGTATAGAGTGTATGGTATAGAGCTTAGGGTGTAGAGTGTAGGGTATAGAGTGTAGAGTTTAGGGTATAGAGTGTGGGGTATAGAGTGTATGGTATACAGTGTAGAGTGTAGGGTATAGAGTGTAGGGTATAGAGTGTAGGGTATAGAGTGTAGGGTATAGAGTGTAGGGTATAGAGTGTAGGGTATAGAGTGTAGGCTATAGAGTGTAGAGTGTAGGGTGTAGAGTGTAGGGTATAGAGTGTAGGGTATAGAGTGCAGGTTGTAGAGTGTAGGGTATAGAGTGTATGGTATAGAGCGTAGGGTATAAAGTGTAGAGTGTAGGGTATAGAGTGTAGGGTATAGAGTGTATGGTATAGAGTGTAGGGTATAAAGTGTAGAGTGTAGGGTATAGAGTGTAGGGTATAGAGTGTAGGGTGTAGGGTATAGAGTGTAGGGTATAGAGTGTAGGGTATAGAGTGTAGGCTATAGAGTGTAGGGTATAGAGTGTAGAGTGTAGTGTATAGAGTGTAGGGTATAGAGTGTATGGTATAGAGTGTAGAGTATAGAGTTTAGGGTGTAGAGTAATGAGTGTATGGTATAGAGTGTAGGGTATAGAGTGTAGGATATAGAGTGTAGGGTATAGAGTGTAGGGTATAGAGTGTATGGTATAGAGTGTAGGGTATAGAGTGTAGAGTGTAGGGTATAGAGTGTAGGGTATAGAGTGTAGGGTATAGAGTGTAGGGTAGAACGCATAGAGTGTAGGGTATAGAGTGTATAGTGTAGGGTATAGAGTGTAGGGTATAGAGTGTAGGGTATAGAGTGTAGGGTATAGGGTGTAGGGTGTAGAGTGTAGAGTGTAGGGTGTAGAGTGTATGGTATAGAGTGTAGGGTATAGAGTGTAGGGATTAGAGTGTAGGGTATAGAGTGTAGGGTATAGAGTATAGGGTATAGAGTGTAGGGTGTAGAGTGTAGGGTATAGAGTGTAGAGTGTAGGGTATAGAGTGTAGGGTATAGAGTAGAGTGTAGAGTGTAGGGTATAGAGTGTAGAGTGTAGGGGATAGAATGTAGGGTATAGAGTGTAAGGTGCAGAGTGTAGGGTATAGAGTGTATGGTATAGAGTGTGGGGTATAAAGTGTAGAGTGTAGGGTATGGAGTGTAGGGTATAGAGTGTAGAGTGTAGGGTAAAGAGTGTAGGGTATAGAGTGTAGGGTGTAGAGTGTAGGGTATAGAGTGTAGGGTATAGAGTGCAGGTTGTAGAGTGTAGGGTATAGAGTGTATGGTATAGAGCGTAGGGTATAAAGTGTAGAGTGTAGTGTATAGAGTGTAGGGTATAGAGTGTAGGGTATAGAGTGTAGGGTATAGAGTGTAGGCTATAGAGTGTAGAGTGTAGGGTGTAGAGTGTAGGGTATAGAGTGTAGGGTATAAAGTGCAGGTTGTAGAGTGTAGGGTATAGAGTGTATGGTATAGAGCGTAGGGTATAAAGTGTAGAGTGTAGTGTATAGAGTGTAGGGTATAGAGTGTAGGGTATAGAGTGTAGGGTATAGAGTGTAGGCTATAGAGTGTAGAGTGTAGGGTATAGAGTGTAGGGTATAGAATGTAGAGTGTAGAGTATAGGGTGTAGAGTGCAAAGTGTAGGGTATAGAGTGTAAGGTATAGAGTGTAGTGTATAGAGTGTATGTTATAGAGTGTAGGGTATAGAGTGTAGAGTTTAGGGTATAGAGTGTAGTGTATAGAGTGTATGGTTTAGAGTGTATGGTATAGAGTGTAGAGTGTAGGGTATAAAGTGTAGGGTATAGAGTGTAGGGTATAGAGTGTAGGGTATAGAGTGTAGGGTATAGAGTGTAGATTGTAGGGTATAGAGTGTAGGGTATAGAGTGTAGGGTATAGAGTGTAGGGTATAGAGTGTAGGTTATAGAGTGTAGGGTATAGAGTGTAGGGTATAGAGTGTAGCTTATAGAGGGTAGGGTGTAGGGTATAGAGTGTAGGGTATAGAGTGTAGGGTATAGAGTGTAGAGTGTAGGGTATAGAGTGTAGGGTATAGAGTGCAGGTTGTAGAGTGTAGGATATAGAGTGTAGGGTATAAAGTGTAGAGTGTAGGGTATAGAGTGTATAGTGTAGGGTATAGAGTGTAGGGTATAGAGTGTAGGGTATAGAGTGTATAGTGTAGGGTATAGAGTGTATGCTATAGAGTGTATGGTGTAGAGTGTATGGTATAGAGTGTAGGGTGTAGAGTGTATGGTATAGAGTGTAGGGTATAGAGTGTAGGGTATAGAGTGTAGGGTATAGAGTGTATGTTATAGAGTGTAGGGTATAGAGTGTAGAGTGTAGGGTATAGAGTTTAGAGTGTAGGGTATAGAGTGTAGGGTATAGAGTGTAAGGTATAGAGTGTAGAGTGTAGGGTATAGAGTGTAGGGTATAGAGTGTAGGGTAAAGAGTGTAGAGTGTAGGGTACAGAGTGCAGGGTGTAGAGTGTAGGGTATAGAGTGTAGAGTGTAGGGTGTAGAGTGTATGGTGTAGAGTGTAGTGTGTAGAGTGTAGGGTGTAGGGTATAGAGTGTAGGGTATAGAGTGTAGGGTATAGAGTGTAGAGTGTAGGGTGTAGAGTGTAGGGTATAGAGTGTAGGGTATAGAGTGTAGGGATTAGAGTGTAGGGATTAGAGTGTAGGGTGTAGAGTGTAGGGTGTAGAGTGTAGGGTATAGAGTGTAGGGTATAGAGTGTAGGGTATAGAGTGTAGAGTGTAGGGATTAGAGTGTAGGGATTAGAGTGTAGGGTATAGAGTGTAGGGTATAGAGTGTAGGGTATAGAGTGTAGGGAATAGAGTGTAGAGTGTAGGGTGTAGAATGTAAAGTGTAGGGTATAGAGTGTAAGGTATAGAGTGTAGTGTATAGAGTGTAGAGTGTAGGGTATAGAGTGTAGGGTATAGAGTGTAGGGTATAGAGTGTAGGGTATAGAGTGTAGGGTGTAGGGTATAGAGTGTAGGGTATAGAGTGCACGTTGTAGAGTGTAGGGTATAGAATGTAGGGTTTAGAGTGTATAGTGTAGGGTATAGAGTGTAGGGTATAGAGTGTAGAGTGTAGTGTATAGAGTGTATGCTATAGAGTGTATGGTGTAGAGTGTATGGTATAGAGTGTAGGGTATAGAGTGTAGGGTATAGAGTGTAGGGTATAGAGTGTAGGGTATAGAGTGCATGTTATAGAGTGTAGAGTATAGAGTGTAGAGTGTAGAGTGTAGGGTATAGAGTTTAGAGTGTAGGGTATAGAGTGTAGGGTATAGAGTGTAGGGTGTAGAGTGTAGGGTATAGAGTGTAGGGTATAGAGTGTAGGGTATAGAGTGTATGGTATAGAGAGTATGGTATAGAGTGTAGGGTATAGAGTGTAGGTTATAGAGTGTATGGTATAGAGTGTATGGTATAGAGTGTATGGTATAGAGTGTAGGGTATAGAGTGTGTGGTATAGAGTGTAGGGTATTGAGTGTAGAGTGTAGGGTATAGAGTGTAGGGTATAGAGTGTAGGCTATAGAGTGTAGGGTGTAGAGTGTAGGGTATAGAGTGTAGGGTGTAGAGTGTAGGGTATAGAGTGTTGGGTGTAGAGTGCAGGGTTTAGAGTGCAGGGTGTAGAGTGCAGGGTATAGAGTGTAGGGTATAGAGTGTAAGGTATAGAGTGTAGTGTATAGAGTGTCTGTTATAGAGTGTAGGGTATAGAGTGTAGAGTTTATGGTATAGAGTGTAGTGTATAGCGTGTATGGTATAGAGTGTATGGTATAGAGTGTAGAGTGTAGGGTATAGAGTGTAGGGTATAGAGTGTAGAGTGTAGAGTATAGAGTGTAGGGTATAGAGTGTAGGGTATAGAGTGTAGGGTATAGAGTGTAGGTTATAGAGTGTAGGGTATAGAGTGTAGGTTATAGAGTGTAGCTTATAGAGCGTAGGGTGTAGGGTATAGAGTGTAGAGTATAGAGTGTAGGGTATAGAGTGTAGAGTGTAGGGTATAGAGTGTATGGTATAGAGCTTAGGGTGTAGAGTGTAGGGTATAGAGTGTAGAGTTTAGGGTATAGAGTGTGGGGCATAGAGTGTATGGTATACAGTGTAGAGTGTAGGGTATAGAGTGTAGGGTATAGAGTGTAGGGTATAGAGTGTAGAGTGTAGGGTATAGAGTGTAGGGTATAGAGTGCAGGTTGTAGAGTGTAGGGTATAGAGTGTAGGGTATAGAGTGTAGGGTATAAAGTGTAGAGTGTAGGGTATAGAGTGTACAGTGTAGGGTATAGAGTGAAGGGTATAGAGTGTAGGATATAGAGTGTATAGTGTAGGGTATAGAGTGTATGCTATAGAGTGTATGGTGTAGAGTGTATGGTATAGAGTGTAGGGTGTAGAGTGTATGGTATAGAATTTAGGGTATAGAGTGTAGGGTATAGAGTGTAGGGTATAGAGTGTATGTTATAGAGTGTAGGGTATAGAGTGTAGAGTGTAGGGTATAGAGTTTAGAGTGTAGGGTATAGAGTGTAGGGTATAGAGTGTAAGGTATAGAGTGTAGAGTGTAGGGTATAGAGTGTAGGGTAAAGAGTGTAGAGTGTAGGATACAGAGTGCAGGGTGTAGAGTGTAGGGTATAGAGTGTAGAGTGTAGGGTGTAGAGTGTAGGGTGTAGAGTGTAGGGTGTAGAGTGTAGGGTGTAGGGTATAGAGTGTAGGGTATAGAGTGTAGGGTATAGAGTGTAGAGTGTAGGGTGTAGAGTGTAGGGTATAGAGTGTAGGGTATAGAGTGTAGGGTGTAGGGATTAGAGTGTAGGGATTAGAGTGTAGGGTGTAGAGTGTAGGGTATAGAGTGTAGGGTATAGAGTGTAGGGTATAGAGTGTATGGTATAGAGAGTCTGGTATAGAGTGTAGGGTATAGAGTGTAGGGTATAGAGTGCAGGGTATAGAGTGTATGGTATAGAGTGTATGGTATAGAGTGTATGGTATAGAGTGTAGGGTATAGGGTGTATGGTATAGAGTGTAGGGTATAGAGTGTAGAGTGTAGGGTATAGAGTGTAGGGTATAGAGTGTAGGGTATAGAGTGTAGGCTATAGAGTGTAGGGTGTAGAGTGTAGGGTATAGAGTGTAGGGTGTAGAGTGTAGGGTATAGAGTGTTGGGTGTAGAGTGCTGGGTGTAGAGTGCGGGGTGTAGAGTGCAGGGTATAGAGTGTAGGGTATAGAGTGTAAGGTATAGAGTGTAGTGTATAGAGTGTATGTTATAGAGTGTAGGGTATAGAGTGTAGAGTTTAGGGTATAGAGTGTAGTGTATAGAGTGTATGGTATAGAGTGTATGGTATAGAGTGTAGAGTGTAGGGTACAGAGTGTAGGGTATAGAGTGTAGGGTATAGAGTGTAGGGTATAGAGTGTAGGGTATAGAGTGTAGAGTGTAGGGTATAGAGTGTAGGGAATAGAGTGTAGAGTGTAGGGTGTAGAATGTAAAGTGTAGGGTATAGAGTGTAAGGTATAGAGTGTAGTGTATAGAGTGTATGTTATAGAGTGTAGGGTATAGAGTGTAGAGTGTAGGGTATAGAGTGTAGGGTATAGAGTGTAGAGTGTAGGGTATAGAGTGTATGCTATAGAGTGTATGGTGTGGAGTGTATGGTATAGAGTGTAGGGTATAGAGTGTAGAGTGTAGGGTATAGAGTGTAGGGTATAGAGTGTAGGGTATAGAGTGTAGGGTATAGAGTGCATGTTATAGAGTGTAGAGTATAGAGTGTAGAGTGTAGAGTGTAGGGTATAGAGTTTAGAGTGTAGGGTATAGAGTGTAGGGTATAGAGTGTAGGGTATAGAGTGTAGGGTGTAGAGTGTAGGGTATAGAGTGTAGGGTATAGAGTGTAGGGTATAGAGTGTATGGTATAGAGAGTATGGTATAGAGTGTAGGGTATAGAGTGTAGGGTATAGACTGTAGGGTATAGAGTGTATGGTATAGAGTGTATGGTATAGAGTGTAGGGTATAGAGTGTATGGTATAGAGTGTAGGGTATAGAGTGTAGAGTGTAGGGTATAGAGTCTAGGGTATAGAGTGTAGGGTATAGAGTGTAGGCTATAGAGTGTAGGGTGTAGAGTGTAGGGTATAGAGTGTAGGGTGTAGAGTGTAGGGTATAGAGTGTTGGGTGTAGAGTGCAGGGTGTAGAGTGCAGGGTGTAGAGTGCAGGGTATAGAGTGTAGGGTATAGAGTGTAAGGTATAGAGTGTAGTGTATAGAGTGTATGTTATAGAGTGTAGGGTATAGAGTGTAGAGTTTAGGGTATAGAGTGTAGTGTATAGAGTGTATGGTATAGAGTGTATGGTATAGAGTGTAGAGTGTAGGGTATAGAGTGTAGGGTATAGAGTGTAGGGTATAGAGTGTAGGGTATAGAGTGTAGAGTGTAGGGTATAGAGTGTAGGGTATAGAGTGTAGGGTATAGAGTGTAGGGTATAGAGTGTAGGTCATAGAGTGTAGGGTATAGAGTGTAGGTTATAGAGTGTAGCTTATAGAGCGTAGGGTGTAGGGTATAGAGTGTAGGGTATAGAGTGTAGGGTATAGAGTGTAGAGTGTAGGGTATAGAGTGTATGGTATAGAGCTTAGGGTGTAGAGTGTAGGGTATAGAGTGTAGAGTTTAGGGTATAGAGTGTAGGGTATAGAGTGTAGGGTATAGAGTGTATGGTATAGAGAGTATGGTATAGAGTGTAGGGTATAGAGTGTAGGGTATAGAGTGCAGGGTATAGAGTGTATGGTGTAGAGTGTATGGTATAGAGTGTATGGTATAGAGTGTAGGGTATAGAGTGTATGGTATAGAGTGTAGGGTATAGAGTGTAGAGTGTAGGGTATAGAGTGTAGGGTATAGAGTGTAGGGTATAGAGTGTAGGCTATAGAGTGTAGGGTGTAGAGTGTAGGGTATAGTGTGTAGGGTGTAGAGTGTAGGGTATAGAGTGTTGGGTGTAGAGTGCAGGGTGTAGAGTGCAGGGTGTAGAGTGCAGGGTATAGAGTGTAGGGTATAGAGTGTAAGGTATAGAGTGTAGTGTATAGAGTGTATGTTATAGAGTGTAGGGTATAGAGTGTAGAGTTTAGGGTATAAAGTGTAGTGTATAGAGTGTATGGTATAGAGTGTATGGTATAGAGTGTAGGGTATAGAGTGTAGGGTATAGAGTGTAGGGTATAGAGTGTAGGGTATAGAGTGTAGAGTGTAGGGTATAGAGTGTAGGGTATAGAGTGTAGGGTATAGAGTGTAGGGTATAGAGTGTAGGTTATAGAGTGTAGGGCATAGAGTGTAGGTTATAGAGTGTAGCTTATAGAGCGTAGGGTGTAGGGTATAGAGTGTAGGGTATAGAGTGTAGGGTATAGAGTGTAGGGTATAGAGTGTATGGTATAGAGCTTAGGGTGTAGAGTGTAGGGTATAGAGTGTAGAGTTTAGGGTATAGAGTGTGGGGTATAGAGTGTATGGTATACAGTGTAGAGTGTAGGGTATAGAGTGTAGGGTATAGAGTGTAGGGTATAGAGTGTAGGGTATAGAGTGCAGGTTGTAGAGTGTAGGGTATAGAGTGTAGGGTATAGAGTGTAGGGTATAAAGTGTAGAGTGTAGGGTATAGAGTGTATAGTGTAGGGTATAGAGTGTATGCTATAGAGTGTATGGTGTAGAGTGTATGGTATAGAGTGTAGGGTGTAGAGTGTATGGTATAGAGTGTAGGGTATAGAGTGTAGGGTATAGAGTGTAGGGTATAGAGTGTATGTTATAGAGTGTAGGGTATAGAGTGTAGAGTGTAGGGTATAGAGTTTAGAGTGTAGGGTATAGAGTGTAGGGTATAGAGTGTAAGGTATAGAGTGTAGAGTGTAGGGTATAGAGTGTAGGGTATAGAGGGTAGGGTAAAGAGTGTAGAGTGTAGGGTACAGAGTGCAGGGTGTAGAGTGTAGGGAATAGAGTGTAGAGTGTAGGGTGTAGAGTGTAGGGTGTAGAGTGTAGGGTGTAGGGTATAGAGTGTAGGGTATAGAGTGTAGGGTATAGAGTGTAGAGTGTAGGGTGTAGAGTGTAGAGTATAGACTGTAGGGTATAGAGTTTAGGGTGTAGGGATTAGAGTGTAGGGATTAGAGTGTAGGGTGTAGAGTGTAGGGTGTAGAGTGTAGGGTATAGAGTGTAGGGTATAGAGTGTAGAGTGTAGGGATTAGAGTGTAGGGATTAGAGTGTAGGGTATAGAGTGTAGGGTATAGAGTGTAGAGTGTAGGGTATAGAGTGTAGGGTATAGAGTGTAGGGTATAGAGTGTAGGGTATAGAGTGTAGGGAATAGAGTGTAGAGTGTAGGGTGTAGAATGTAAGGTATAGAGTGTAGTGTATAGAGTGTATGTTATAGAGTGTAGGGTATAGAGTGTAGAGTGTAGGGTATAGAGTGTAGGGTATAGAGTGTAGGGTATAGAGTGTAGAGTGTAGGGTGTAGGGTATAGAGTGTAGGGTATAGAGTGCACGTTGTAGAGTGTAGGGTATAGAGTGTAGGGTATAGAGAGTAGGGTATAAAGTGTAGAGTGTAGGGTATAGAGTGTATAGTGTAGGGTATAGAGTGTAGGGTACAGAGTGTAGAGTGTAGGGTATAGAGTGTATGCTATAGAGTGTATGGTGTAGAGTGTATGGTATAGAGTGTAGGGTATAGAGTGTAGAGTGTAGGGTATATAGTGTAGGGTATAGAGTGTAGGGTGTAGAGTGTAGGGTATAGAGTGTAGGGTATAGAGTGTATGGTATAGAGTGTATGGTATAGCGTGTAGGGTATAGAGTGTAGGGTATAAAGTGTATGGTATAGAGTGTATGGTATAGAGTGTATGGTATAGAGTGTATGGTATAGAGTGTAGGGTATAGAGTGTATGGTATAGAGTGTAGGGTATAGAGTGTAGAGTGTAGGGTATAGAGTGTAGGGTATAGAGTGTAGGGTATAGAGTGTAGGCTATAGAGTGTAGGGTATAGAGTGTAGAGTGTAGGGTATAGAGTGTAGGGTGTAGAGTGTAGGGTATAGAGTGTTGGGTGTAGAGTGCAGGGTGTAGAGTGCAGGGTGTAGAGTGCAGGGTATAGAGTGTAGGGTATAGAGTGTAGGGTATAAAGTGTAGAGTGTAGGGTATAGAGTGTAGGGTATAGAGTGTAGGGTGTAGAGTGTAGGGTGTAGAGTTTATGGTATAGAGTGTAGGGTATAGAGTGTAGGGTATAGAGTGTAGAGTGTAGGGTATAGAGTGTAGGGTATAGAGCTTAGGGTGTAGAGTGTAGGATATAGAGTGTAGAGTTTAGGGTATAGAGTGTGGGGCATAAAGTGTATGGTATACAGTGTAGAGTGTAGAGTGTAGGGTATAGAGTGTATAGTGTAGGGTATAGAGTGTAGGGTGTAGAGTGTAGGGTGTAGAGTGTAGGGTGTAGAGTGTAGGGTGTAGAGTGTATGGTATAGAGTGTAGGGTATAGAGTGTAGAGTGTAGGGTATAGAGTGTAGGGTATAGAGTGTAGGGTATAGAGTGTAGGGTAGAGAGTGTAGGGTGTAGAGTGTAGGGTATAGAGTGTAGAGTTTAGGGTAGAGAGTGTGGGGCATAGAGTGTATGGTATACAGTGTAGAGTGTAGGGTATAGAGTGTATAGTGTAGGGTATAGAGTGTAGGGTATAGAGTGTATGGTATAGAGTGTAGGGTATAAAGTGTAGAGTGTAGGGTATAGAGTGTATGGTATAGAGTGTAGGGTATAAAGTGTAGAGTGTAGGGTATAGAGTGTAGGGTATAGAGTGTAGGGTATAGAGTGTAGGGTAAAGAGTGTAGAGTGTAGGGTACAGAGTGCAGGGTGTAGAGTGTAGGGTATAGAGTGTAGAGTGTAGAGTGTAGGGTGTAGAGTGTAGGGTATAGAGTGTAGGGTATAGAGTGTAGGGTATAGAGTGTAGGGTATAAAGTGTAGGGTATAGAGTGTAGGGTATAGAGTGCAGGTTGTAGAGTGTAGGGTATAGAGTGTATGGTATAGGGTGTAGGGTATAAAGTGTAGGGTATAGAGTGTAGGGTATAGAGTGTAGGGTATAGAGTGTAGAGTTTAGGGTATAGAATGTAGTGTATAGATTGTATGGTATAGAGTGTATGGTATAGAGTGTATGGTATAGAGTGTAGAGTGTAGGGTATAGAGTGTAGGGTATAGAGTGTAGGGTATAGAGTGTAGGGTATAGAGTGTAGGGTATAGAGTGTAGGTTATAGAGTGTAGCGTATAGAGCGTAGGGTGTAGGGTATAGAGTATAGGGTATAGAGTGTAGGGTATAGAGTGTAGGGTATAGAGTGTATGGTATAGAGCTTAGGGTGTAGAGTGTAGGGTATAGAGTGTAGAGTTTAGGGTAGAGAGTGTGGGGCATAGAGTGTATGGTATACAGTGTAGAGTGTAGGGTATAGAGTGTATAGTGTAGGGTATAGAGTGTAGGGAATAGAGTGTATGGTATAGAGTGTAGGGTATAAAGTGTAGAGTGTAGGGTATAGAGTGTATGGTATAGAGTGTAGGGTATAAAGTGTAGAGTGTAGGGTATAGAGTGTAGGGTATAGAGTGTAGGCTATAGAGTGTAGAGTTTAGAGTGTAGGGTATAGAATGTAGAGCGTAGGGTGTAGAGTGTAAAGTGTAGGGTATAGAGTGTAGGGTATAGAGTGTAGAGTGTAGGGTATAGAGTGTAGGTTATAGAGTGTAGGGTATAGAGTGTAGGGTATAGATTGTAGGGTATAGGGTATAGAGTGTATGGTGTAGAGTGTAGGGTATAGAGTGTAGGGTGTAGGGTGTAGAATGTGGGGTGTAGAGTGGTGTAGAGTGTAGGATGTAGAGTGTATGGTATAGAGTGTAGGGTATAGAGTATAGAGTGTATGGTATAGAGTGTAGTGTATAGAGTGTAGGGTATAGGGTATAGAGTGTAGGGTATAGAGTGTAGGGTATAGAGTTTAGAGTGTAGGGTATAGAGTGTAAGGTATAGAGTGTAGGGTGTGGAGTGTAGGGTATAGAGTGTAGGATATAGAGTGTATGGTATAGAGTGTAGGGTATAGAGTGTATGGTATAGAGTGTAGAGTGTAGGGTATAGAGTGTATGGTATAGAGTGTAGGGTATAGAGTGTAGGGTATAGAGTGTAGAGTGTAGGGTATATTGTGTAGGGTATAGAGTGTAGAGTGTAGGGTATAGAGTGTAGGGTATAGAGTGTAGGGTATAGAGTGTAGAGTGTAGGGATTAGAGTGTAGGGATTAGAGTGTAGGGTATAGAGTGTAGAGTGTAGAGTATAGAGTGTAGGGTATAGAGTGTAGGGATTAGAGTGTAGGGATTAGAGTGTAGGGATTAGAGTGTAGGGATTAGAGTGTAGGGTATAGAGTGTAGGGTATAGAATGTAGGGTATAGAGTGTAGGGTATAGAGTGTAGAGTTTAGAGTGTAGGGTATAGAATGTAGAGCGTAGGGTGTAGAGTGTAAAGTGTAGGGTATAGAGTGTAGGGTATAGACTGTAGAGTGTAGGGTATAGAGTGTAGGGTATACAGTGTATGGTATAGAGTGTAGGGTATAGAGTGTAGAGTGTAGGGTATAGAGTGTAGGGTATAGAGTGTAGGGTATAGAGTGTAGGGTATAGATTGTAGGGTATAGGGTATAGAGTGTATTGTGTAGAGTGTAGGGTATAGAGTGTAGGGTGTAGGGTGTAGAGTGTGGGGTGTAGAGTGGTGTAGAGTGTAGGATGTAGAGTGTATGGTATAGAGTGTAGGATATAGAGTATAGAGTGTATGGTATAGAGTGTAGTGTATAGAGTGTAGGGTATAGGGTATAGAGTGTAGGGTATAGAGTGTAGGGTATAGAGTTTAGAGTGTAGGGTATAGAGTGTAAGGTATAGAGTGTAGGGTGTGGAGTGTAGGGTATAGAGTGTAGGATATAGAGTGTATGGTATAGAGTGTAGGGTATAGAGTGTATGGTATAGAGTGTAGAGTGTAGGGTATAGAGTGTATGGTATAGAGTGTAGGGTATAGAGTGTAGGGTATAGAGTGTAGAGTGTAGGGTATAGAGTGTAGGGTATAGAGTGTAGAGTGTAGGGTATAGAGTGTAGGGTATAGAGTGTAGAGTGTAGGGTATAGAGTGTAGGGTATAGAGTGTAGGGTATAGAGTGTAGAGTGTAGGGATTAGAGTGTAGGGATTAGAGTGTAGGGTATAGAGTGTAGAGTGTATAGTATAGAGTGTAGGGTATAGAGTGTAGGGATTAGAGTGTAGGGATTAGAGTGTAGGGATTAGAGTGTAGGGATTAGAGTTTAGGGTATAGAGTGTAGGATATAGAGTGTAGGGTATAGAGTGTAGGGTATAGAGTGTAGGGTATAAAGTGTAGAGTGTATGGTATAGAGTGTAGGGTATAGAGTGTAAAGTGTAGGGTATAGAGTGTATGGTATAGAGTGTAGGGTATAGAGTGTAGAGTGTAGGGTATAGAGTGTAGGGTATAGAGTGTAGGGTATAGAGTGTAGGGTATAGAGTGTAGGGTGTAGAGTGTAAAGTGTAGGGTATAGAGTGTATGGTATAGAGTGTAGGGTGTAGAGTGTATGGTATAGAGTGTAGGGTATAGAGTGTAGAGTGTAGGGTATAGAGTGTAGGGTATAGAGTGTAGGGTATAGAGTGTAGGGTATAGAGTGTAGGGTACAGAGTGTAGAGTGTAGGGTATAGAGTGTAGGGTACAGAGTGCAGGGTGTAGAGTGTAGGGTATAGAGTGTAGGGTATAGAGTGTAGGGTGTAGGGTATAGAGTGTAGGGTGTAGAGTGTAGGGTATAGAGTGTAGGGTATAGAGTGTATGGTATAGAGTGTATGGTATAGAGTGTAGGGTATAGAGTGTAGGGTATAGAGTGTAGAGTGTAGGGTATAGAGTGTAGGGTATAGAGTGTAGGGTATAGAGTGTAGGGTAAAGAGTGTAGAGTGTAGGTTACAGAGTGCAGGGTGTAGAGTATACACTACACTTTATACCCTACACTCTACACTGTATACCATACACTCTATGCCCCACACTCTATACCCTAAACTCTACACTCTATACCCTACACTCTACACCCTAAACTCTATACCATACACTCTATACCCTACACTCTACACTCTATACCCTACACTCTACACCCTATACCCTACACTCTACACTCTATACTCTACACTCTATACCATACACTCTATACCCTACACTCTACACTCTATACCCTACACTCTATAGCCTACACTCTACACCCTACACTCTATACCCTGCACTCTATACCCTACACTCTACACTCTATACCCTACACTCTACTCCCTACACTCTACACCCTACAGTCTATACCCTACACTCTACACTCTATACCTTACACTCTACACTCTATTCCCTACACTCTATACCCTACACTCTATACCCTACATTCTATACCCTGCACTCTACACTCTATACCCTACACTCTATACCCTACACTCCATACCGTACACTCTATACCCTACACTCTACACTCTATACCCTACACTATATACGCCACACTCTATACCCTACAGTCTATACCCTACACTCTATACCCTACACTCTACACTCTATACCATACACTCTACACTCTACACTCTATACCCTACACTCTATACCCTACACTCTATACCCTACACCCTACATTCTATACCCTACACTCTATACCCTACACTCTACACCCTACACTCTACACCCTACACTCTATACCCTATACCCTACACTCTATACCCTACACTCTATACCCTACACTCTATACCCTACACTATACACTGTATACCCTACACTCTATACCCTGCACTCTACACCCAGCACTCTACACCCAACACTCTAAACCCTACACTCTACACTCTATACCCTACACTCTATACCCTACACTCTACACTCTATACCCTACACTCTATAGCCTACACTCTATACCCTACAGTATATACCCTACACTCTATACCCTACACTCTACACCTTACACTCTACACTCTATTCCCTACACTCTATACCCTACACTCTATACCCTACACTCTATACCCTACACTCTACACTCTATACCCTACACCCTACACTCTATACCCTACACTCTACACTCTATATCTTACACTCTATACCCTGCACTCTACACCCTGCACTCTACACCCAACACTCTATAACCTACACTCTACACCCTACACTCTATAACCTACACTCTACACTCTATACCATACACTCTACATTCTACACTCTATACCCTACACTCTATACCCTACACTCCAATCCCTACACTCTACACTCTATACCCTACACTCTATACCATACACTCTATACCCTACACTCTATACCATACACTCTATACCATACACTCTATACCCTACACTCTATACCCTACACTCTACAACCTATACCTTACACTCTATACCCTACACTCTATACCCTACACTCTAAACTCTATACCCTACACTCTACACTCTATACCCTACACTCTATAACATACACTCTATACCCTACACTCTATACCCTACACTCTATACCCTACACTCTATACCATACACTCTATACCATACACTCTACACTCTATACCCTACACTCTATACCATACACTCTACACCATACACTCTATAGCATACACTATATACCCTACACTCTACACTCTATACCCTACACTCTATACCCTACACTATACACTCTATACCCTACACTCTACACTTTATACCCTACTCTCTATACCCTACACTCTATACCCTACACTCTACAACCTGCACTCTATACCCTACACTCTATATCCTACACCTTACACTCTATACCCTACACTCTATACCCTACACTCTATACCCTACACTCTATACCCTACACTATATAGCCTACACTCTACAGCCTACACTCTACACTCTACTCTATACCCTACACTCTATACCCTACACTCTACACTCTATACCCTACACTCTATACCCTACACTATATACCTTACACTCTACACCCTACACTCTACACCCTACACTCTAATCCCTACACTCTAATCCCTACACCCTACACTCTATACCCTACACTCTATACCCTACACTCTATACCCTACACCCTACACTCTACACTCTATACCCTACACTCTACACCCTACACTCTACACCCTACACTCTACACTCTATAGCCTACACTCTACACCCTGCACTCTGTACCCTACACTCTACACTCTTTACCCTACACTCTATACCCTACACTCTACACCCTACACTCTACACCCTACACTCTAATCCCTACACTCTAATCCCTACACCCTACACTCTATACCCTACACTCTATACCCTACACTCTATACCCTACACCCTACACTCTACACCCTACACTCTATACCCTACACTCTAATCCCTACACTCTATACTCTATACCCTACACTCTATACCCTACACTCTATACCCTACACTCTACACCCTACACTCTACACCCTACACTCTAATCCCTACACTCTAATCCCTACACCCTACACTCTATACCCTACACTCTATACCCTACACTCTATACCCTACACTCTATACCCTACACTCTATACCCTACACCCTACACTCTACAGCCTACACTCTACACCCTACACTCTATACACTACACTCTACACCCTGCACTCTGTACCCTACACTCTACACTCTTTACCCTACACTCTATACCCTTCACTCTATACCCTACACTCTATACCCTACACTCTATACACTACACTCTAAACTCTATACCCTACACTCTACACTCTATACCCTACACTCTATAACATACACTCTATGCCCTACACTCTATACCCTACCCTCTATACCCTACACTCTATACCCTACACTCTACACCATACACTCTACACCATACACTCTACACCATACACTCTATAGCATACACTCTATACCCTACACGATACACTCTATACCCTACACTCTATACCCTACACCCTATACCCTACACTCTATACCCTACACTCTATACCCTACACTCTATACCCTACACTCTAAACTCTATACCCTACACACTACACTCTATACCCTACACTCTATAACATACACTCTATACCCTACACTCTATACCCTACACTCTATACCCTACACTCTATACCATACACTCTACACCCTACACTCTAATCCCTACACCCTACACTCTATACCCTACACTCTATACCCTACACTCTATACCCTACACTCTATACCCTACACCCTACACTCTACACCCTACACTTTATACCCTACACTCTACACCCTACACTCTACACTCTATACCCTACACTCTACACCCTGTACTCTGTACCCTACACTCTACACTCTTTACCCTACACTCTATACCCTACACTCTATACCCTACACTCTATACCCTACACTCTATACCCTACACTCTATACCATACACTCTACACTCTATACCCTACACTTTATACCATACACTCTACACCATACACTCTATAGCATACACTCTATACCCTACACTCTACACTCTATACCCTACACTCTATACCCTACACTATACACTCTATACCCTACACTCTACACTTTATACCCTACTCTCTATACCCTACACTCTATACCCTACACTCTACAACCTGCACTCTATACCCTACACTCTATACCCTACACCCTACACTCTATACCCTACACTCTATACCCTACACTCTATACCCTACACTCTATACCCTACACTCTATACCCTACACTCTATACCCTACACTCTACACCCTACACTCTACACCCTACACTCTATACCCTACACTCTATACCCTACACTCTATACCCTACACTCTACACCCTACACTCTAAACCCTACACTCTACACCCTACACTCTGTACCCTACACTCGACACTCTTTACCCTACACTCTATACCCTACACTCTATACTCTACACCCTATACCCTACACTCTATACCCTACACTCTATACCCTACACTCTATACCCTACACTCTATACCCTACACTCTAAACTCTATACCCTACACTCTACACTCTATACCCTACACTCTATAACATACACTCTATACCCTACACTCTATACCCTACACTCTATACCCTACACTCTATACCATACACTCTACACCCTACACTCTAATCCCTACACCCTACACTCTATACCCTACACTCTATACCCTACACTCTATACCCTACACTCTATACCCTACACCCTACACTCTACACCCTACACTCTATACCCTACACTCTACACCCTACACTCTACACTCTATACCCTACACTCTACACCCTGCACTCTGTACCCTACACTCTACACTCTTTACCCTACACTCTATACCCTACACTCTATACCCTACACTCTATACCCTACACTCTATACCCTACACTCTATACTCTATACCTTACACTCTATACCCTACACTCTATACCCTACACTCTAAACTCTATACCCTACACTCTATAACATACACTCTATACCCTACACTCTATACCCTACACTCTATACCATACACTCTATACCCTACACTCTACACCCTACACTCTATAGCTTACTCTCTATACCCTACACTCTATACCCTACACTCTAATCCCTACACTCTACACTCTATACCCTACACTCTATACCATACACTCTATACCCTACACTCTATACCCTACACTCTATACCATACACTCTATACCCTACACTCTATACCCTACACTCTACACCCTACACTCTACACCTTACACTCTATACCCTACACTCTATACCCTACACTGTAAACTCTATACCCTACACTCTACACTCTACACCCTACACTCTATAACATACACTCTATACCCTACACTCTATACCCTACACTCTATACCCTACACTCTATACCATACACTCTATACCATACACTCTACACTCTATACCCTACACTCTATACCATACACTCTACACCATACACTCTATAGCATACACTCTATACCCTACACTCTACACTCTATACCCTACACTCTATACCCTACACTCTATACCCTACACTATACACTCTATACCCTACACTCTACACTTTATACCCTACTCTCTATACCCTACACTCTATACCCTACACTCTACAACCTGCACTCTATACCCTACACTCTATACCCTACACCCTACACTCTATACCCTACACTCTATACCCTACACTCTATACCCTACACTCTATACTCTATACCCTACACTCTATAGCCTACACTCTACACTCTACTCTATACCCTACACTCTATACCCTACACTCTAATCCCTACACTCTAATCCCTACACTCTACACTCTATACCCTACACTCTATACCCTACACTCTATACCCTACACTCTACACCCTACACTCTACACCCTACACTCTAATCCCTACACTCTAATCCCTACACTCTAATCCCTACACCCTACACTCTATACCCTACACTCTATACCCTACACTCTATACCCTACACTCTATACCCTACACTCTATACCCTACACCCTACACTCTACACCCTACACTCTACACTCTATACCCTAAACTCTGCACCCTACACCCTACACTCTATACCCTACACTCTACACCCTGCACTCTGTACCCTACACTCTACACTCTTTACCCTACACTCTATACCCTACACTCTATACCCTACACTCTAATCCCTACACTCTACACCCTACACTCTATACCCTACACTCTATACCCTACACTCTATACCCTACACTCTACACCCTACAATCTAATTCCTACACTCTAATCCCTACACTCTAATCCCTACACCCTATACCCTACACTCTATACCCTACACTCTATACCCTACACTCTATACCCTACACTCTATACCCTACACCCTACACTCTACACCCTACACTCTACACTCTATACCCTACACTCTACACCCTACACTCTACACCCTACACTCTACACTCTATACTCTACACCCTGCACTCTGTACCCTACACTCTACACTCTTTACCCTACACTCTATACCCTACACTCTATACCCTACACTCTATACCCTACACTCTAAACTCTATACCCTACACTCTACACTCTATACCCTACACTCTATAACATACACTCTATACCCTACACTCTATACCCTACACTCTATACCATACACTCTACACCCTACACTCTACACCATACACTCTACACCATACACTCTATAGCATACACTCTATACCCTACACTATACACTCTATACCCTACACTCTATACCCTACACTCTATACCCTACACTATACACTCTATACCCTACACTCTACACTTTATACCCTACACTCTATACCCTACACTCTATACCCTACACTCTATACCCTACACTCTATACCCTACACTCTATACCCTACACTCTTCAACCTGCACTCTACAACCTGCAATCTATACCCTACACTCTATACCCTACACTCTACACTCTATACCCTACACTCTATACCCTACACTCTATACCCTACACTCTATACCCTACACTCTACACTCTATACCCTACACTCTATAGCCTACACTCTACACCCTACACTCTATACCCTGCACTCTATACCCTACACTCTACACTCTATACCCTACACTCTACTCCCTACACTCTACACCCTACAGTCTATACCTTACACTCTACACTCTATACCTTACACTCTACACTCTATTCCCTACACTCTATACCCTACACTCTATACCCTACATTCTATACCCTACACTCTACACTCTATACCCTACACTCTATACCCTACACTCCATACCGTACACTCTATACCCTACACTATACACTCTATACCCTACACTCTATACGCCACACTCTATACCCTACAGTCTATACCCTACACTCTATACCCTACACTCTACACTCTATACCATACACTCTACACTCTACACTCTATACCCTACACTCTATACCCTACACTCTATACCCTACACCCTACACTCTATACCCTACACTCTATACCCTACACTCTACACCCTACACTCTACACCCTACACTCTATACCCTATACCCTACACTCTACCCTACACTCTATACCCTACACTCTATACCCTACACTATACACTCTATACCCTACACTCTATACCCTGCACTCTACACCCTGCACTCTACACCCAACACTCTAAACCCTACACTCTACACTCTATACCCTACACTCTATACCCTACACTCTACACTCTATACCCTACACTCTATAGCCTACACTCTATACCCTACAGTATATACCCTACACTCTATACCCTACACTCTACACCTTACACTCTACACTCTATTCCCTACACTCTATACCCTACACTTTATACCCTACACTCTATACCCTACACTCTACACTCTATACCCTACACCCTACACTCTATACCCTACACTCTACACTCTATATCTTACACTCTATACCCTGCACTCTACACCCTGCCCTCTACACCCAACACTCTATAACCTACACTCTACACCCTACACTCTATACCCTACACTCTATAACCTACACTCTACACTCTATACCATACACTCTACATTCTACACTCTATACCCTACACTCTATTCCCTACACTCTAATCCCTACACTCTACACTTTATACCCTACACTCTATACCATACACTCTATACCGTACACTCTATACCATACACTCTATACCATACACTCTATACCCTACACTCTATACCCTACACTCTACACCCTATACCTTACACTCTATACCCTACACTCTATACCCTACACTCTAAACTCTATACCCTACACTCTACACTCTATACCCTACACTCTACAACATACACTCTATACCCTACACTCTATACCCTACACTCTATACCCTACACTCTATACCATATACTCTATACCATACACTCTACACTCTATACCCTACACTCTATACCATACACTCTACACCATACACTCTATAGCATACACTATATACCTTACACTCTACACTCTATACCCTACACTCTACACTTTATACCCTACTCTCTATACCCTACACTCTATACCCTACACTCTACAACCTGCACTCTATACCCTACACTCTATACCCTACACCTTACACTCTATACCCTACACTCTATACCCTACACTCTATACCCTACACTCTATACCCTACACCCTACACTCTATACCCTACACTCTATACCCTACACTCTATACCATACACTCTATACCCTACACTCTATACCCTACACTCTACACCCTACACTCTACACCCTACACTCTATACCCTACACTCTATACCCTACACTCTATACCCTACACTCTATATGCTACACTCTACACCCTACACTCTACACCCTACACTCTACACCCTACACTCTGTACCCTACACTCGACACTCTTTACCCTACACTCTATACCCTACACTCTATACCCTACACCCTATACCCTACACTCTATACCCTACACTCTATACCCTACACTCTATACCCTACACTCTATACCCTACACTCTAAACTCTATACCCTACACTCTACACTCTATACCCTACACGCTATAACATACACTCTATACCCTACACTCTATACCCTACACTCTATACCCTATACTCTATACCATACACTCTACACCCTACACTCTAATCCCTACACCCTACACTCTATACCCTACACTCTATACCCTACACTCTATACCCTACACTCTATACCCTACACCCTACACTCTACACCCTACACTCTATACCCTACACTCTACACCCTACACTCTACACTCTATACCCTACACTCTACACCCTGCACTCTGTACCCTACACTCTACACTCTTTACCCTACACTCTATACCCTACACTCTATACCCTACACTCTATACCCTACACTCTATACCCTACACTCTATACTCTATACCTTACACTCTATACCCTACACTCTATACCCTACACTCTAAACTCTATACCCTACACTCTACACTCTATACCCTACACTCTATAACATACACTCTATACCCTACACTCTATACCATACACTCTATACCCTACACTCTACACCCTACACTCTATAGCTTACACTCTATACCCTACACTCTATACCTTACACTCTAATCCCTATACCCTACACTCTATACCATACACTCTATACCCTACACTCTATACCCTACACTCTATACCATACACTCTATACCCTACACTCTATACCCTACACTCTACACCCTACACTCTACACCTTACACTCTATACCCTAGACTCTATACCCTACACTCTAAACTCTATACCCTACACTCTACACTCTACACCCTACACTCTATAACATACACTCTATACCCTACACTCTATACCCTACACTCTATTCCCTACACTCTATACCATACACTCTATACCATACACTCTACACTCTATACCCTACACTCTATACCATACACTCTACACCATACACTCTATAGCATACACTCTATACCCTACACTCTACACTCTATACCCTACACTCTGTACCCTACACTCTATACCCTACACTATACACTCTATACCCTACACTCTACACTTTATACCCTACTCTCTGTACCCTACACTCTATACCCTACACTCTACAACCTGCACTCTATACCCTACACTCTATACCCTACACCCTACACTCTATACCCTACACTCTATACCCTACACTCTATACCCTACACTCTATACCCTACACTCTATACTCTATACCCTACACTCTATAGCCTACACTCTACACTCTACTCTATACCCTACACTCTATACCCTACACTCTAATCCCTACACTCTAATCCCTACACTCTACACTCTATACCCTACACTCTATACCCTACACTCTATACCCTACACTCTACACCCTACACTCTACACCCTACACTCTAATCCCTACACTCTAATCCCTACACTCTAATCCCTACACCCTACACTCTATACCCTACACTCTATACCCTACACTCTATACCCTACACTCTATACCCTACACTCTATACCCTACACCCTACACTCTACACCCTACACTCTACACTCTATACCCTACACTCTGCACCCTACACCCTACACTCTATACCCTACACTCTACACCCTGCACTCTGTACCCTACACTCTACACTCTTTACCCTACACTCTATACCCTACACTCTATACCCTACACTCTAATCCCTACACTCTACACCCTACACTCTATACCCTACACTCTATACCCTACACTCTATACCCTACACTCTACACCCTACAATCTAATTCCTACACTCTAATCCCTACACTCTAATCCCTACACCCTATACCCTACACTCTATATCCTACACTCTATACCCTACACTCTACACCCTACAATCTAATTCCTACACTCTAATCCCTACACTCTAATCCCTACACCCTATACCCTACACTCTATACCCTACACCCTACACTCTACACCCTACACTCTACACTCTATACCCTACACTCTACACCCTACACTCTACACCCTACACTCTACACTCTATACTCTACACCCTGCACTCTGTACCCTACACTCTACACTCTTTACCCTACACTCTATACCCTACACTCTATACCCTACACTCTATATCCTACACTCTAAACTCTATACCCTACACTCTACACTCTATACCCTACACTCTATAACATACACTCTATACCCTACACTCTATACCCTACACTCTATACCATACACTCTACACCCTACACTCTACACCATACACTCTACACCATACACTCTATAGCATACACTCTATACCCTACACTATACACTCTATACCCTACACTCTATACCCTACACTCTATACCCTACACTATACACTCTATACCCTACACTCTACACTTTATACCCTACACTCTATACCCTACACTCTATACCCTACACTCTATACCCTACACTCTTCAACCTGCACTCTACAACCTGCAATCTATACCCTACACTCTATACCCTACACTCTACACTCTATACCATACACTCTATACCCTACACTCTATACCCTACACTCTACACTCTATACCCTACACTCTATAGCCTACACTCTACACCCTACACTCTATACCCTGCACTCTATACCCTACACTCTACACTCTATACCCTACACTCTACTCCCTACACTCTACACCCTACAGTCTATACCTTACACTCTACACTCTATACCTTACACTCTACACTCTATTCCCTACACTCTATACCCTACACTCTATACCCTACATTCTATACCCTACACTCTACACTCTATACCCTACATTCTATACCCTACACTCCATACCGTACACTCTATACCCTACACTCTACACTCTATACCCTACACTCTATACGCCACACTCTATACCCTACAGTCTATACCCTACACTCTATACCCTACACTCTACACTCTATACCATACACTCTACACTCTACACTCTATACCCTACACTCTATACCCTACACTCTATACCCTACACTCTATACCCTACACTCTATACCCTACACTCTACACCCTACACTCTACACCCTACACTCTATACCCTATACCCTACACCCTATACCCTACACTCTATACCCTACACTCTATACCCTACACTCTATACCCTACACTCTATACCCTACACTATACACTCTATACCCTACACTCTATACCCTGCACTCTACACCCTGCACTCTACACCTAACACTCTAAACCCTACACTCTACACTCTATACCCTACACTCTATACCCTACACTCTACACTCTATACCCTACACTCTATAGCCTACACTCTATACCCTACAGTATATACCCTACACTCTATACCCTACACTCTACACCTTACACTCTACACTCTATTCCCTACACTCTATACCCTACACTCTATACCCTACACTCTATACCCTACACTCTACACTCTATACCCTACACCCTACACTCTATACCCTACACTCTACACTCTATACCCTACACTCTACACCCTGCACTCTGTACCCTACACTCTACACTCTTTACCCTACACTCTATACCCTACACTCTATACCCTACACTCTATACCCTACACTCTATACCCTACACTCTATACTCTATACCTTACACTCTATACCCTACACTCTATACCCTACACTCTAAACTCTATACCCTACACTCTACACTCTATACCCTACACTCTATAACATACACTCTATACCCTACACTCTATACCATACACTCTATACCCTACACTCTACACCCTACACTCTATAGCTTACACTCTATACCCTACACTCTATACCTTACACTCTAATCCCTATACCCTACACTCTATACCATACACTCTATACCCTACACTCTATACCCTACACTCTATACCATACACTCTATACCCTACACTCTATACCCTACACTCTACACCCTACACTCTACACCTTACACTCTATACCCTAGACTCTATACCCTACACTCTAAACTCTATACCCTACACTCTACACTCTACACCCTACACTCTATAACATACACTCTATACCCTACACTCTATACCCTACACTCTATTCCCTACACTCTATACCATACACTCTATACCATACACTCTACACTCTATACCCTACACTCTATACCATACACTCTACACCATACACTCTATAGCATACACTCTATACCCTACACTCTACACTCTATACCCTACACTCTGTACCCTACACTCTATACCCTACACTATACACTCTATACCCTACACTCTACACTTTATACCCTACTCTCTGTACCCTACACTCTATACCCTACACTCTACAACCTGCACTCTATACCCTACACTCTATACCCTACACCCTACACTCTATACCCTACACTCTATACCCTACACTCTATACCCTACACTCTATACCCTACACTCTATACTCTATACCCTACACTCTATAGCCTACACTCTACACTCTACTCTATACCCTACACTCTATACCCTACACTCTAATCCCTACACTCTAATCCCTACACTCTACACTCTATACCCTACACTCTATACCCTACACTCTATACCCTACACTCTACACCCTACACTCTACACCCTACACTCTAATCCCTACACTCTAATCCCTACACTCTAATCCCTACACCCTACACTCTATACCCTACACTCTATACCCTACACTCTATACCCTACACTCTATACCCTACACTCTATACCCTACACCCTACACTCTACACCCTACACTCTACACTCTATACCCTACACTCTGCACCCTACACCCTACACTCTATACCCTACACTCTACACCCTGCACTCTGTACCCTACACTCTACACTCTTTACCCTACACTCTATACCCTACACTCTATACCCTACACTCTAATCCCTACACTCTACACCCTACACTCTATACCCTACACTCTATACCCTACACTCTATACCCTACACTCTACACCCTACAATCTAATTCCTACACTCTAATCCCTACACTCTAATCCCTACACCCTATACCCTACACTCTATATCCTACACTCTATACCCTACACTCTACACCCTACAATCTAATTCCTACACTCTAATCCCTACACTCTACACTCTATACCCTACACTCTATACCCTACACTCTATACCCTACACTCTACACCCTACACTCTACACCCTACACTCTAATCCCTACACTCTAATCCCTACACTCTAATCCCTACACCCTACACTCTATACCCTACACTCTATACCCTACACTCTATACCCTACACTCTATACCCTACACTCTATACCCTACACCCTACACTCTACACCCTACACTCTACACTCTATACCCTACACTCTGCACCCTACACCCTACACTCTATACCCTACACTCTACACCCTGCACTCTGTACCCTACACTCTACACTCTTTACCCTACACTCTATACCCTACACTCTATACCCTACACTCTAATCCCTACACTCTACACCCTACACTCTATACCCTACACTCTATACCCTACACTCTATACCCTACACTCTACACCCTACAATCTAATTCCTACACTCTAATCCCTACACTCTAATCCCTACACCCTATACCCTACACTCTATATCCTACACTCTATACCCTACACTCTACACCCTACAATCTAATTCCTACACTCTAATCCCTACACTCTAATCCCTACACCCTATACCCTACACTCTATACCCTACACCCTACACTCTACACCCTACACTCTACACTCTATACCCTACACTCTACACCCTACACTCTACACCCTACACTCTACACTCTATACTCTACACCCTGCACTCTGTACCCTACACTCTACACTCTTTACCCTACACTCTATACCCTACACTCTATACCCTACACTCTATATCCTACACTCTAAACTCTATACCCTACACTCTACACTCTATACCCTACACTCTATAACATACACTCTATACCCTACACTCTATACCCTACACTCTATACCATACACTCTACACCCTACACTCTACACCATACACTCTACACCATACACTCTATAGCATACACTCTATACCCTACACTATACACTCTATACCCTACACTCTATACCCTACACTCTATACCCTACACTATACACTCTATACCCTACACTCTACACTTTATACCCTACACTCTATACCCTACACTCTATACCCTACACTCTATACCCTACACTCTTCAACCTGCACTCTACAACCTGCAATCTATACCCTACACTCTATACCCTACACTCTACACTCTATACCCTACACTCTATAGCCTACACTCTACACCCTACACTCTATACCCTGCACTCTATACCCTACACTCTACACTCTATACCCTACACTCTACTCCCTACACTCTACACCCTACAGTCTATACCTTACACTCTACACTCTATACCTTACACTCTACACTCTATTCCCTACACTCTATACCCTACACTCTATACCCTACATTCTATACCCTACACTCTACACTCTATACCCTACACTCTATACCCTACACTCCATACCGTACACTCTATACCCTACACTCTACACTCTATACCCTACACTCTATACGCCACACTCTATACCCTACAGTCTATACCCTACACTCTATACCCTACACTCTACACTCTATACCATACACTCTACACTCTACACTCTATACCCTACACTCTATACCCTACACTCTATACCCTACACTCTATACCCTACACTCTATACCCTACACTCTACACCCTACACTCTACACCCTACACTCTATACCCTATACCCTACACCCTATACCCTACACTCTATACCCTACACTCTATACCCTACACTCTATACCCTACACTCTATACCCTACACTATACACTCTATACCCTACACTCTATACCCTGCACTCTACACCCTGCACTCTACACCTAACACTCTAAACCCTACACTCTACACTCTATACCCTACACTCTATACCCTACACTCTACACTCTATACCCTACACTCTATAGCCTACACTCTATACCCTACAGTATATACCCTACACTCTATACCCTACACTCTACACCTTACACTCTACACTCTATTCCCTACACTCTATACCCTACACTCTATACCCTACACTCTATACCCTACACTCTACACTCTATACCCTACACCCTACACTCTATACCCTACACTCTACACTCTATATCTTACACTCTATACCCTGCACTCTACACCCTGCACTCTACACCCAACACTCTATAACCTACACTCTACACCCTACACTCTATACCCTACACTCTATAACCTACACTCTACACTCTATACCATACACTCTACATTCTACACTCTATACCCTACACTCTATACCCTACACTCTAATCCCTACACTCTACACTCTATACCCTACACTCTATACCATACACTCTATACCGTACACTCTATACCATACACTCTATACCATACACTCTATACCCTACACTCTATACCCTACACTCTACACCCTATACCTTACACTCTATACCCTACACTCTATACCCTACACTCTAAACTCTATACCCTACAATCTACACTCTATACCCTACACTCTATAACATACACTCTATACCCTACACTCTATACCCTACACTCTAAACCCTACACTCTATACCATACACTCTATACCATACACTCTACACTCTATACCCTACACTCTATACCATACACTCTACACCATACACTCTATAGCATACACTATATACCCTACACTCTACACTCTATACCCTACACTCTATACCCTACGCTATACACTCTATACCCTACACTCTACACTTTATTCCCTACTCTCTATACCATACACTCTATACCCTACACTCTACAACCTGCACTCTATACCCTACACTCTATACCCTACACCTTACACTCTATACCCTACACTCTATACCCTACACTCTATACCCTACACTCTATACCCTACACTCTATACCCTACACTCTATAGCCTACACTCTATAGCCTACACTCTACACTCTACTCTATACCCTACACTCTATACCCTACACTCTACAATATATACCCTACACTCTATACCCTACACTCTATACCCTACACTCTACACCCTACACTCTACACCCTACACTCTAATCCCTACACTCTAATCCCTACACCCTACACTCTATACCCTACACTCTATAGCCTACACTCTACACCCTACACTCTATACCCTGCACTCTATACCCTACACTCTACACTCTATACCCTACACTCTACTCCCTACACTCTACACCCTACAGTCTATACCTTACACTCTACACTCTATACCTTACACTCTACACTCTATTCCCTACACTCTATACCCTACACTCTATACCCTACATTCTATACCTTACACTCTAATCCCTATACCCTACACTCTATACCATACACTCTATACCCTACACTCTATACCCTACACTCTATACCATACACTCTATACCCTACACTCTATACCCTACACTCTACACCCTACACTCTACAACTTACACAATATACCCTACACTCTATACCCTACACTCTAAACTCTATACCCTACACTCTACACTCTACACCCTACACTCTATAACATACACTCTATACCCTACACTCTATACCCTACACTCTATACCCTACACTCTATACCATACACTCTATACCATACACTCTACACTCTATACCCTACACTCTATACCATACACTCTACACCATACACTCTATAGCATACACTCTATACCCTACACTCTACACTCTATACCCTACACTCTATACCCTACACTCTATACCCTACACTATACACTCTATACCCTACACTCTACACTTTATACCCTACTCTCTGTACCCTACACTCTATACCCTACACTCTACAACCTGCACTCTATACCCTACACTCTATACCCTACACCCTACACTCTATACCCTACACTCTATACCCTACACTCTATACCCTACACTCTATACCCTACACTCTATACTCTATACCCTACACTCTATAGCCTACACTCTACACTCTACTCTATACCCTACACTCTATACCCTACACTCTAATCCCTACACTCTAATCCCTACACTCTACACTCTATACCCTACACTCTATACCCTACACTCTATACCCTACACTCTACACCCTACACTCTACACCCTACACTCTAATCCCTACACTCTAATCCCTACACTCTATACCCTACACTCTATACCCTACACTCTATACCCTACACCCTACACTCTACACCCTACACTCTACACTCTATACCCTACACTCTGCACCCTACACCCTACACTCTATACCCTACACTCTACACCCTGCACTCTGTACCCTACACTCTACACTCTTTACCCTACACTCTATACCCTACACTCTATACCCTACACTCTAATCCCTACACTCTACACCCTACACTCTATACCCTACACTCTATACCCTACACTCTATACCCTACACTCTACACCCTACAATCTAATTCCTACACTCTAATCCCTACACTCTCATCCCTACACCCTATACCCTACACTCTATACCCTACACTCTATACCCTACACTCTACACCCTACAATCTAATTCCTACACTCTAATCCCTACACTCTAATCCCTACACCCTATACCCTACACTCTATACCCTACACCCTACACTCTACACCCTACACTCTACACTCTATACCCTACACTCTACACCCTCCACTCTACACCCTACACTCTACACTCTATACTCTACACCCTGCACTCTGTACCCTACACTCTACACTCTTTACCCTACACTCTATACCCTACACTCTATACCCTACACTCTATATCCTACACTCTAAACTCTATACCCTACACTCTACACTCTATACCCTACACTCTATAACATACACTCTATACCCTACACTCTATACCCTACACTCTATACCATACACTCTACACCCTACACTCTACACCATACACTCTACACCATACACTCTATAGCATACACTCTATACCCTACACTATACACTCTATACCCTACACTCTATACCCTACACTCTATACCCTACACTATACACTCTATACCCTACACTCTACACTTTATACCCTACACTCTATACCCTACACTCTATACCCTACACTCTATACCCTACACTCTATACCCTACACTCTATACCCTACACTCTTCAACCTGCACTCTACAACCTGCAATCTATACCCTACACTCTATACCCTACACTCTACACTCTATACCCTACACTCTATACCCTACACTCTATACCCTACACTCTATACCCTACACTCTACACTCTATACCCTACACTCTATAGCCTACACTCTACACCCTACACTCTATACCCTGCACTCTATACCCTACACTCTACACTCTATACCCTACACTCTACTCCCTACACTCTACACCCTACAGTCTATACCTTACACTCTACACTCTATACCTTACACTCTACACTCTATTCCCTACACTCTATACCCTACACTCTATACCCTACATTCTATACCCTACACTCTACACTCTATACCCTACACTCTATACCCTACACTCCATACCGTACACTCTATACCCTACACTCTACACTCTATACCCTACACTCTATACGCCACACTCTATACCCTACAGTCTATACCCTACACTCTATACCCTACACTCTACACTCTATACCATACACTCTACACTCTACACTCTATACCCTACACTCTATACCCTACACTCTATACCCTACACTCTATACCCTACACTCTATACCCTACACTCTACACCCTACACTCTACACCCTACACTCTATACCCTATACCCTACACTCTATACCCTACACTCTATACCCTACACTCTATACCCTACACTCTATACCCTACACTATACACTCTATACCCTACACTCTATACCCTGCACTCTACACCCTGCACTCTACACCCAACACTCTAAACCCTACACTCTACACTCTATACCCTACACTCTATACACTACACTCTACACTCTATACCCTACACTCTATAGCCTACACTCTATACCCTACAGTATATACCCTACACTCTATACCCTACACTCTACACCTTACACTCTACACTCTATTCCCTACACTCTATACCCTACACTCTATACCCTACACTCTACACTCTATACCCTACACCCTACACTCTATACCCTACACTCTACACTCTATATCTTACACTCTATACCCTGCACTCTACACCCTGCACTCTACACCCAACACTCTATAACCTACACTCTACACCCTACACTCTATACCCTACACTCTATAACCTACACTCTACACTCTATACCATACACTCTACATTCTACACTCTATACCCTACACTCTATACCCTACACTCTAATCCCTACACTCTACACTCTATACCCTACACTCTATACCATACACTCTATACCGTACACTCTATACCATACACTCTATACCATACACTCTATACCCTACACTCTATACCCTACACTCTACACCCTATACCTTACACTCTATACCCTACACTCTATACCCTACACTCTAAACTCTATACCCTACAATCTACACTCTATACCCTACACTCTATAACATACACTCTATACCCTACACTCTATACCCTACACTCTAAACCCTACACTCTATACCATACACTCTATACCATACACTCTACACTCTATACCCTACACTCTATACCATACACTCTACACCATACACTCTATAGCATACACTATATACCCTACACTCTACACTCTATACCCTACACTCTATACCCTACACTATACACTCTATACCCTACACTCTACACTTTATTCCCTACTCTCTATACCATACACTCTATACCCTACACTCTACAACCTGCACTCTATACCCTACACTCTATACCCTACACTCTACACTCTATACCCTACACCCTACACTCTATACCCTACACTCTACACTCTATATCTTACACTCTATACCCTGCACTTTACACCCTGCACTCTACACCCAACACTCTATAACCTACACTCTACACCCTACACTCTATACCCTACACTCTATAACCTACACTCTACACTCTATACCATACACTCTACATTCTACACTCTATACTCTACACTCTATACCCTACACTCTAATCCCTACACTCTACACTCTATACCCTACACTCTATACCATACACTCTATACCGTACACTCTATACCATACACTCTATACCATACACTCTATACCCTACACTCTATACCCTACACTCTACAGCCTATACCTTACACTCTATACCCTACACTCTATACCCTACACTCTAAACTCTATACCCTACAATCTACACTCTATACCCTACACTCTATAACATACACTCTATACCCTACACTCTATACCCTACACTCTAAACCCTACACTCTATACCATACACTCTATACCATACACTCTACACTCTATACCCTACACTCTATACCATACACTCTACACCATACACTCTATAGCATACACTATATACCCTACACTCTACACTCTATACCCTACACTCTATACCCTACACTATACACTCTATACCCTACACTCTACACTTTATTCCCTACTCTCTATACCATACACTCTATACCCTACACTCTACAACCTGCACTCTATACCCTACACTCTATACCCTACACCTTACACTCTATACCCTACACTCTATACCCTACACTCTATACCCTACACTCTATAGCCTACACTCTATAGCCTACACTCTACACTCTACTCTATACCCTACACTCTATACCCTACACTCTACACTCTATACCCTACACTCTATACCCTACACTCTATACCCTACACTCTACACCCTACACTCTACACCCTACACTCTAATCCCTACACTCTAATCCCTACACCCTACACTCTATACCCTACACTCTATACCCTACACTCTATACCCTACACCCTGCACTCTACACTCTATACCCTACACTCTACACCCTACACTCTACACCCTACACTCTACACTCTATAGCCTACACTCTACACCCTGCACACTGTACCCTACACTCTACACTCTTTACCCTACACTCTATACCCTACACCCTACACTCTATACCCTACACTCTATACCCTACACTCTACACCCTACACCCTACACTCTAATCCCTACACTCTAATCCTTTCTCTCTAATCCCTACACCCTACACTCTATACCCTACACTCTATACCCTACACTCTATACCCTACACTCTATACCCTACACCCTACACCCTACACCCTACACTCTACACTCTATACCCTACACTCTACACCCTACACTCTACACACTACACTCTATACCCTACACTCTACACCCTGCACTCTGTACCCTACACTCTACACTCTTTACCCTACACTCTATACCCTACACTCTATACCCTACACTCTATACCCTACACTCTATACCCTACACTCTAAACTCTATACCCTACACTCTACACTCTATACCCTACACTCTATAACATACACTCTATACCCTACACTCTATACCCTACACTCTATACCCTACACTCTATACCCTACACTCTACTCCCTACACTCTACACCCTACAGTCTATACCCTACACTCTACACTCTATACCTTACACTCTATAACATACACTCTATACCCTACACTCTATACCCTACACTCTATACCCTACACTCTATACCATACACTCTACACCCTACACTCTATACCATACACTCTACACCCTACACTCTATACCATACACTCTACACCATACACTCTATAGCATACACTCTATACCCTACACTATACACTCTATACCCTACACTCTATACCCTACACTATACACTCTATACCCTACACTCTACACTTTATACCCTACACTCTATACCCTACACTCTATACCCTACACTCTATACCCTACAATCTACAACCTGCACTCTACAACCTGCAATCTATACCCTACACTCTATACCCTACACTCTACACTCTATACCCTACACTCTATACCCTACACTCTATACCCTACACTCTACACTCTATACCCTACACTCTATAGCCTACACTCTACACTCTATACCCTACACTCTATAGCCTACACTCTACACTCTATACCCTACACTCTACTCCCTACACCCTACAGTCTATACCTTACACTCTACACTCTATTCCCTACACTCTATACCCTACACTCTATACCCTACATTCTATACCCTACACTCTACACTCTATACCCTACACTCTATACCCTACACTCTATACCCTACACTCTACACCCTACACCCTACACTCTATACGCCACACTCTATACCCTACAGTCTATACCCTACACTCCATACCCTACACTCTATACCATACACTCTACACTCTATACCCTACACTCTATACCCTACACTCTATACCCTACACCCTACACTCTATACCCTACACTCTATACCCTACACTCTACACTCTATACCCTACACTCTATACCCTACACTCTATACCCTACACTCTATACCCTACACTCTACACTCTATAACCTACACTCTATAGCCTACACTCTACACCCTACACTCTATACCCTGCACTCTATACCCTACACTCTACACTCTATACCCTACACTCTACTCCCTACACTCTACACCCTACACTCTACACTCTATACCTTACACTCTACACTCTATTCCCTACACGCTATACCCTACACTCTATACCCTACATTCTATACCCTACACTCTACACTCTATACCCTACACTCTATACCCTACACTCTATACCGTACACTCTATACCCTACACTCTACACTCTATACCCTACACTCTATACGCCACACTCTATACCCTACAGTCTACACTCTATACCATACACTCTACACTCTACACTCTATACCCTACACTCTATACCCTACACTCTATACCCTACACCCTACACAATATACCCTACACTCTATATCCTACACTCTACACCCTACACCCTACACCCTACACTCTATACCCTACACTATACACTCTATACCCTACACTCTACACTTTATACCCTACACTCTATAACCTACACTCTATACCCTGCACTCTACACCCTGCACTCTACACCCAACACTCTAAACCCTACACTCTACACCCTACACTCTATACCCTACACTCTATAACCTACACTCTACACTCTATACCCTACACTCTATAGCCTACACTCTATACCCTACACTCTAATCCCTACACTCTACACTCTATACCCTACACTCTATACCATACACTCTACACCATACACTCTATAGCATACACTCTACACTCTATACCCTACACTCTATACCCTACACTATACACTCTATACCCTACACTCTACACTTTATACCCTACTCTCTATACCCTACACTCTATACCCTACACTCTACAACCTGCACTCTATACCCTACACTCTATACCCTACACCCTACACTCTATACCCTACACTCTATACCCTACACTCTATACCCTACACTCTATAACCTACACTCTACACTATATACCCTACACTCTATAGCCTACACTCTACACTTTACTCTATACCCTACACTCTATACCCTACACTCTAATCCCTACACTCTACACTCTATACCCTACACTCTATACCCTACACTCTATACCCTACACTCTACACCCTACACTTTACACCCTACACTCTAATCCCTACACTCTAATCCCTACACTCTAATCCCTACACTCTAATCCCTAAACCCTACACTCTATACCCTACACCCTATACCCTACACTCTATACCCTACACTCTATACCCTACACCCTACAATCTACACCCTACACTCTATACCTTACACTCTACCCCCTACACTCTATACCCTACACTCTACACCCTGCACTCTGTACCCTACACTCTACACTCTTTACCCTACACTCTATACCCTACACTCTATACCCTACACTCTAATCTCTACACTCTACACTCTATACCCTACACTCTGTACCCTACACTCTATACCCTACACTCTACACTCTACACCCTACACTCTAATCCCTACACTCTAATCCCTACACTCTAATCCCTACACCCTAATCCCTACACCCTACACTCTATACCCTACACTCTATACCCTACACTCTATACCCTACACCCTACACTCTATACCCTACACTCTATACCCTACACTCTACACTCTATACCCTACACTCTACACCCTGCACTCTGTACCCTACACTCTATACCCTACACTCTATACCCTACACTCTATACCCTACACTCTATACCCTACACTCTAAACTCTATACCCTACACTCTATACCCTACACTCTATAACATACACTCTATACCCTACACTCTATACCCTACACTCTATACCATACACTCTACACCATACAATCTACACCATACACTCTACACCATACACTGTATAGCATACACTCTATACCCTACACTATACACTCTATACCCTACACTCTATACCCTACACTCTATACCCTACACTATACACTCTATACCCTACACTCTACACTTTATAACCTACACTCTATACCCTACACTCTACAACCTGCACTCTATACCCTACACTCTACACTCTATACCCTACACTCTATACCCTACACTCTATACCCTACACTCTATACCCTACACTCTATACCCTACACTCTACACCCTACAGTCTATACCCTACACTCTACACTCTATACCTTACACTCTACACTCTATTCCCTACACTCTATACCCTACACTCTATAGCATACACTCTATACCCTACACTCTACACTCTATACCCTACACTCTATACCCTACACTCTATACCCTACACTATACACTCCATACCCTACACTCTACACTTTATACCCTACTCTCTATACCCTACACTCTATACCCTACACTCTACAACCTGCACTCTATACCCTACACTCTATACCCTACACCCTACACTCTATACCCTACACTCTATACCCTACACTCTATACCCTACACTCTATACCCTACACTCTATACCCTACACTCTACACTCTATACCCTACACTCTATAGCCTACACTCTACACTTTACTCTTTACCCTACACTCTATACCCTACACTCTAATCCCTACACTCTAATCCCTACAGTATACACTCTATACCCTACACTCTATACCCTACACTCTATACCCTACACTCTACACCCTACACTCTACACCCTACACTCTAATCCCTACACTCTAATCCCTACACTCTAATCCCTACACCCTACACTCTATACCCTACAATCTATACCCTACACTCTATACCCTACACTCTATACCCTACACTCTATACCCTACACTCTACACCCTACACCCTACACTCTACACTCTATACCCTACACTCTACACCCTGCACTCTGTACCCTACACTCTACACTCTTTACCCTACACTCTATACCCTACACTCTATACCCTACACTATAATTCCTTCACTCTACACTCTACACCCTACACTCTATACCCTACACTCTACACCCTACACTCTACACCCTACACTCTAATCCCTACACTATAATCCCTACACTCTAATCCCTACACCCTACACTCTATACCCTACACTCTATACCCTACACTCTATACCCTACACTCTATACCCTACACCCTACACCCTACACTCTACACTCTATACCCTACACTCTACACCCTACACTCTACACCCTACACTCTATACCCTACACTCTACACCCTGCACTCTGTACCCTACACTCTACACTCTTTACCCTACACTCTATACCCTACACTCTACAACCTGCACTCTATACCCTACACTCTATACCCTACACCCTACACTCTATACCCTACACTCTATACCCTACACTCTATACCCTACACTCTACACTCTATACCCTACACTCTATAGCCTACACTCTACACTTTACTCTATACCCTACACTCTATACCCTACACTCTAATCCCTACACTCTAATCCCTACAGTCTACACTCTTTACCCTACACTCTATACCCTACACTCTATACCCTACACTCTACACCCTACACTCTACACCCTACACTCTAATCCCTACACTCTAATCCCTACACTCTAATCCCTACACCCTACACTCTATACCCTACAATCTATACCCTACACTCTATACCCTACACTCTATACCCTACACTCTATACCCTACACTCTACACCCTACACCCTACACTCTACACTCTATACCCTACACTCTACACCCTGCACTCTGTACCCTACACTCTACACTCTTTACCCTACACTCTATACCCTACACTCTATACCCTACACTATAATCCCTACACTCTACACTCTACACCCTACACTCTATACCCTACACTCTACACCCTACACTCTACACCCTACACTCTAATCCCTACACTATAATCCCTACACTCTAATCCCTACACCCTACACTCTATACCCTACACTCTATACCCTACACTCTATACCCTACACTCTATACCCTACACCCTACACCCTACACTCTACACTCTATACCCTACACTCTACACCCTACACTCTATACCCTACACTCTATACCCTACACTCTACACCCTGCACTCTGTACCCTACACTCTACACTCTTTACCCTACACTCTATACCCTACACTCTAAACCCTACACTCTATACCCTACACTCTTTACCCTACACTCTAAACTCTATACCCTACACTCTATAACATACACTCTATACCCTACACTCTACACTCTATACCCTACACTCTATAACATACACTCTATACCCTACACTCTATACCCTACACTCTATACCCTACACTCTATACCCTACACTCTACTCCCTACACTCTACACCCTACAGTCTATACCCTACACTCTACACTCTATACCTTACACTCTATAACATACACTCTATACCCTACACCCTACACTCTATACCCTACACTCTATACCCTACACTCTATACCCTACACTCTATACCCTACACTCTACACTCTATACCCTACACTCTATGGCCTACACTCTACACTTTACTCTATACCCTACACTCTATACCCTACACTCTAATCCCTACACTCTAATCCCTACAGTCTACACTCTATACCCTACACTCTATACCCTACACTCTATACCCTACACTCTACACCCAACACTCTACACCCTACACTCTAATCCCTACACTCTAATCCCTACACTCTAATCCCTACACCCTACACTCTATACCCTACAATCTATACCCTACACTCTATACCCTACACTCTATACCCTACACTCTATACCCTACACTCTATACCCTACACCCTACACTCTACACTATATACCCTACACTCTACACCCTGCACTCTGTACCCTACACTCTACACTCTTTACCCTACACTCTATACTCTACACTCTATACCCTACACTCTATACCCTACACTCTAATCCCTACACTCTACACTCTATACCCTACACTCTATACCCTACACTCTATACCCTACACTCTACACCCTACACTCTACACCCTACACTCTAATCCCTACACTCTAATCCCTACACTCTAATCCCTACACCCTACACTCTATACCCTACACTCTATACCCTACACTCTATACCCTACACCCTACACCCTACACTCTACACTCTATACCCTACACTCTACACCCTACACTCTATACCCTACACTCTATACCCTACACTCTACACCCTGCACTCTGTACCCTACACTCTACACTCTTTACCCTACACTCTATACCCTACACTCTATACCCTACACTCTATACCATACACTCTACACCATACACTCTACACCATACACTCTACACCATACACTCTACACCATACACTGTATAGCATACACTCTATACCCTACACTATACACTCTATACCCTACACTCTATACCCTACACTCTATACCCTACACTATACACTCTATACCCTACACTCTACACTTTATACCCTACACTCTATACCCTACACTCTACAACCTGCACTCTATACCCTACACTCTACACTCTATACCCTACACTCTATACCCTACACTCTATACCCTAGACTCTATACCCTACACTCTATACCCTACACTCTACACCCTACAGTCTATACCCTACACTCTACACTCTATACCTTACACTCTACACTCTATTCCCTACACTCTATACCCTACACTCTATAGCATACACTCTATACCCTACACTCTACACTCTATACCCTACACTCCATACCCTACACTCTATACCCTACACTATACACTCCATACCCTACACTCTACACTTTATACCCTACTCTCTATACCCTACACTCTATACCCTACACTCTACAACCTGCACTCTATACCCTACACTCTATACCATACACCCTACACTCTATACCCTACACTCTATACCCTACACTCTATACCCTACACTCTATACCCTACACTCTACACTCTATACCCTACACTCTATAGCCTACACTCTACACTTTACTCTATACCCTACACTCTACACCCTACACTCTACACCCTACACTCTAATCCCTACACTCTAATCCCTACACTCTAATCCCTACACTCTACACTCTATACCCTACAATCTATACCCTACACTCTATACCCTACACTCTATACCCTACACTCTAATCCCTACACTCTAATCCCTACAGTCTACACTCTATACCCTACACTCTATACCCTACACTCTATACCCTACACTCTACACCCTACACTCTACACCCTACACTCTAATCCCTACACTCTAATCCCTACACTCTAATCCCTACACCCTACACTCTATACCCTACAATCTATACCCTACACTCTATACCCTACACTCTATACCCTACACTCTATACCCTACACTCTATACCCTACACTCTACACCCTACACCCTACACTCTACACTCTATACCCTACACTCTACACCCTGCACTCTGTACCCTACACTCTACACTCTTTACCCTACACTCTATACCCTACACTCTATACCCTACACTCTATACCCTACACTCTAATCCCTACACTCTACACTCTACACCCTACACTCTATACCCTACACTCTACACCCTACACTCTACACCCTACACTCTAATCCCTACACTATAATCCCTACACTCTAATCCCTGCACCCTACACTCTATACCCTACACTCTATACCCTACACTCTATATCCTACACTCTATACCCTACACCCTACACCCTACACTCTACACTCTATACCCTACACTCTACACCCTACACTCTACACCCTACACTCTATATCCTACACTCTACACCCTGCACTCTGTACCCTACACTCTTTACCCTACACTCTATACCCTACACTCTATACCCTACACTCTATACCCTACACTCTTTACCCTACACTCTAAACTCTATACCCTACACTCTATAACATACACTCTAAACCCTACACTCTACACTCTATACCCTACACTCTATAACATACACTCTATACCCTACACTCTATAACCTACACTCTATACCCTACACTCTATACCCTACACTCTACTCCCTACACTCTACACCCTACAGTCTATACCCTACACTCTACACTCTATACCTTACACTCTATAACATACACTCTATACCCTACACCCTACACTCTATACCCTACACTCTATACCCTACACTCTATACCCTACACTCTATACCCTACACTCTACACTCTATACCCTACACTCTATAGCCTACACTCTACACTTTACTCTATACCCTACACTCTATACCCTACACTCTAATCCCTACACTCTAATCCCTACAGTCTACACTCTATACCCTACACTCTATACCCTACACTCTATACCCTACACTCTACACCCAACACTCTACACCCTACACTCTAATCCCTACACTCTAATCCCTACACTCTAATCCCTACACCCTACACTCTATACCCTACAATCTATACCCTACACTCTATACCCTACACTCTATACCCTACACTCTATACCCTACACTCTACACCCTACACCCTACACTCTACACTCTATACCCTACACTCTACACCCTGCACTCTGTAACCTACACTCTAGACTCTTTACCCTACACTCTATACTCTACACTCTATACCCTACACTCTATACCCTACACTCTAATCCCTACACTCTACACTCTATACCCTACACTCTATACCCTACACTCTATACCCTACACTCTACACCCTACACTCTACACCCTACACTCTAATCCCTACACTCTAATCCCTACACTCTAATCCCTACACCCTACACTCTATACCCTACACTCTATACCCTACACTCTATACCCTACACTCTATACCCTACACCCTACACCCTACACTCTACACTCTATACCCTACACTCTACACCCTACACTCTACACCCTACACTCTATACCGTACACTCTACACCCTGCACTCTGTACCCTACACTCTACACTCTTTACCCTACACTCTATACCCTACACTCTATACCCTACACTCTATACCCTACACTCTATACCCTACACTCTAAACTCTATACCCTACACTCTATAACATACACTCTATAACCTACACTCTACACTCTATACCCTACACTCTATAACATACACTCTATACCCTACACTCTATACCCTACACTCTATACCCTACACTCTATACCCTACACTCTACTCCCTACACTCTACACCCTACAGTCTATACCCTACACTCTACACTCTATACCTTACACTCTATAACATACACTCTATACCCTACACTCTATACCCTACACTCTATACCCTACACTCTATACCCTCCACTCTACACCCTACACTCTATACCATACACTCTACACCCTACACTCTATACCATACACTCTACACCATACACTCTATAGCATACACTATATACCCTACACTATACACTCTATGCCCTACACTCTATACCCTACACTATACACTCCATACCCTACACTCTATACCCTACACTCTATACCCTACACTCTATACCCTACACTCTACAACCTGCACTCTACAACCTGCAATCTATACCCTACACTCTATACCCTACACTCTATATCCTACACTCTATACCCTACACTCTAAACTCTATACCCTACACTCTATACCCTACACTCTATAACATACACTCTATACCCTACACTCTATACCATACACTCTACACCATACACTCTACACCATACACTCTATAGCATACACTCTATACCCTACACGATACACTCTATACCCTACACTCTATTCCCTACACTCTATACCCTACACTATACACTCTATACCCTACACTCTACACTCTATACCCTACACTCTACAACCTGCACTCTATACCCTACACTCTACACCCTACACTCTATACCCTACATTCTATACCCTACACTCTACACTCTTTACCCTACACTCTATACCCTACACTCTATACCCTACACTCTAAACTCTATACCCTACACTCTACACTCTATACCCTACACTCTATAACATACACTCTATACCCTACACTCTATAACATACACTCTATACCCTACACTCTACACCCAACTCTCTAATCCCTACACTATATACCCTACACTCTACACTCTATACCTTACACTCTAATCCCTACACTCTACACTCTATACCCTACACTCTATACCCTACACTCTACACCCTACACTCTACACCCTACTCTCTAATCCCTACACTCTAATCCCTACACTCTAATCCCTACACCCTACACTCTATACCCTACACTCTATACCCTACACTCTATACCCTACACCCTACACTCTATAGCCTACACTCTATACCCTACAGTATATACCCTACACTCTATACCCTACACTCTACACCTTACACTCTACACTCTATACCCTACACTCTATACCGTACACTCTATACCCTACACTCTACACTCTATACCCTACACTCTATACGCCACACTCTATACCCTACAGTCTACACTCTATACCATACACTCTACACTCTACACTCTATACCCTACACTCTACACCCTACACTCTATACCGTACACTCTACACTCTATACCCTACACTCTATAGCCTACACTCTACACTCTACACCCTACACTCTATACCCTACACTCTACACCCTACACTCTATACCCTACACTCTACACTCTATACCCTACACTCTATAGCCTACACTCTACACCCTACACTCTATACCCTGCACTCTATACCCTACAATCTACACTCTATACCCTACACTCTACTCCCTACACCCTACAGTCTATACCCTACACTCTACACTCTATACCTTACACTCTACACTCTATTCCCTACACTCTATACCCTACACTCTATACCCTACATTCTATACCCTACACTCTACACTCTATACCCTACACTCTATACCCTACACTATATACCCTACACTCTACACTCTATACCCTACACTCTATACGCCACACTCTATACCCTACAGTCTATACCCTACACTCTATACCCTACACTCTACACCCTACACTCTATACCCTACACTCTACACTCTATACCCTACACTCTATAGCCTACACTCTACACTCTACACTCTATACCCTACACTCTATACCCTACACTCTATACCCTACACTCTATACCCTACACTCTACACTCTATACCCTACACTCTATAGCCTACACTCTACACCCTACACTCTATACCCTGCACTCTATACCCTACACTCTACACTCTATACCCTACACTCTACTCCCTACACCCTACAGTCTATACTCTACACTCTACACTCTATACCTTACACTCTACACTCTATTCCCTACACTCTATACCCTACACTCTATACCCTACATTCTATACCCTACACTCTACACTCTATACCCTACACTCTATACCCTACACTCTATACCCTACACTCTACACTCTATACCCTACACTCTATACGCCACACTCTATACCCTACAGTCTATACCCTACACTCTATACCCTACACTCTATACCATACACTCTACACTCTACACTCTATACCCTACACTCTATACCCTACACTCTATACCCTACACTCTACACTCTATACCCTACACTCTATACCCTACACTCTACACTCTACACCCTACACTCTACACCCTACACTCTATACCCTATACCCTACACTTTATACCCTACACTCTATACCCTACACTCTATACCCTACACTCTATACCCTACACTATACACTCTATACCCTACACTCTACACTTTATACCCTACACTCTATACCCTACACTCTATACCCTGCACTCTACACCCTGCACTCTACACCCAACACTCTAAACCCTACACTCTACACTCTATACCCTACACTCTATACCCTACATTCTACACTCTATACCCTACACTCTATAGCCTACACTCTATACCCTACAGTTTATACCCTACACTCTATACCCTACACTCTACACCTTACACTCTACACTCTATTCCCTACACTCTATACACTACACTCTATACCCTACACTCTACACCCAACACTCTATACCCTACACTCTACACCCTACACTCTATACCCTACACTCTATAGCCTACACTCTATACCCTACACTCTAATCCCTACACTCTACACTCTATACCCTACACTCTATACCATACACTCTATACTCTACACTCTATACCCTACACTCTATACCCTGCACTCTACACCCTGCACTCTACACCCAACACTCTAAACCCTACACTCTACACTCTATACCCTACACTCTATACCCTACACTCTATACCCTACACTCTATAGCCTACACTCTATACCCTACAGTTTATACCCTACACTCTATACCCTACACCCTACACTCTATACCCTACACTCTACACTCTATACCCTACACTCTACACCCTACACTCTACACACTACACTCTATACCCTACACTCTACACCCTGCACTCTGTACCCTACACTCTACACTCTTTACCCTACACTCTATACCCTACACTCTATACCCTACACTCTATACCCTACACTCTACTCCCTAAACTCTACACCCTACAGTCTATACCCTACACTCTACACTCTATACCTTACACTCTATATCATACACTCTATACCCTACACTCTATACCCTACACTCTATACCATACACTCTACACCCTACACTCTATACCATACACTCTACACCCTACACTCTATACCATACACTCTACACCATACACTCTATAGCATACACTCTATACCCTACACTATACACTCTATACCCTACACTCTATACCCTACACTATACACTCTATACCCTACACTCTACACTTTATACCCTACACTCTATACCCTACACTCTATACCCTACACTCTATACCCTACACTCTACAACCTGCACTCTACAACCTGCAATCTATACCCTACACTCTATACCCTACACTCTACACTCTATACCCTACACTCTATACCCTACACTCTATACCCTACACTCTACACTCTATACCCTACACTCTATAGCCTACACTTTACACTCTATACCCTACACTCTATAGCCTACACTCTACACTCTATACCCTACACTCTACTCCCTACACCCTACAGTCTATACCTTACACTCTACACTCTATACCTTACACTCTACACTCTATTCCCTACACTCTATACCCTACACTCTATACCCTACATTCTATACCCTACACTCTACACTCTATACCCTACACTCTATACCCTACACTCTATACCCTACACTCTACACCCTACACCCTACACTCTATACGCCACACTCTATACCCTACAGTCTATACCCTACACTCTATACCCTACACTCTATACCCTACACCCTACACTCTATACCCTACACTCTATACCCTACACTCTACACTCTATACCCTACACTCTATACCCTACACTCTATACCCTACACTCTATACCCTACACTCTACACTCTATAACCTACACTCTATAGCCTACACTCTACACCCTACACTCTATACCCTGCACTCTATACCCTACACTCTACACTCTATACCCTACACTCTACTCCCTACACTCTACACCCTACACTCTACACTCTATACCTTACACTCTACACTCTATTCCCTACACTCTATACCCTACACTCTATACCCTACATTCTATACCCTACACTCTACACTCTATACCCTACACTCTATACCCTACACTCTATACCGTACACTCTATACCCTACACTCTACACTCTATACCCTACACTCTATACGCCACACTCTATACCCTACAGTCTACACTCTATACCATACACTCTACACTCTACACTCTACACTCTATACCCTACACTCTATACCCTACACTCTATGCCCTACACCCTACACAATATACCCTACACTCTATACCCTACACTCTACACCCTACACCCTACACCCTACACTCTATACCCTACACTATACACTCTATAAACTACACTCTACACTTTATACCCTACACTCTATACCCTACACTCTATACCCTGCACTTTACACCCTGCACTCTACACCCAACACTCTAAACCCTACACTCTACACCCTACACTCTATACCCTACACTCTATACCCTACACTCTACACTCTATACCCTACACTCTATAGCCTACACTCTATACCCTACAGTATATACCCTACACTCTATACCCTACACTCTACACCTTACACTCTACACTCTATTCCCTACACTCTATACCCTACACTCTATACCCTACACTCTATACCCTACACTCTACACTCTATACCCTACACCCTACACTCTATACCCTACACTCTATATCCTACACTCTATACCCTGCACTCTATACCTTGCACTCTACACCCAACACTCTATACCCTACACTCTACACCCTACACTCTATACCCTACACTCTATAACCTACACTCTACACTCTATACCCTACACTCTATAGCCTACACTCTATACCCTACACTCTAATCCCTACACTCTACACTCTATACCCTACACTCTATACCATACACTCTACACCATACACTCTATAGCATACACTCTACACTCTATACCCTACACTCTATACCCTACACTATACACTCTATACCCTACACTCTACACTTTATACCCTACTCTCTATACCCTACACTCTTTACTCTACACTCTACAACCTGCACTCTATACCCTACACTCTATACCCTACACCCTACACTCTATACCGTACACTCTATACCCTACACTCTATACCCTACACTCTATACCCTACACTCTACACTCTATACCCTACACTCTATAGCCTACACTGTACACTCTACTCTAAACCCTACACTCTATACCCTACACTCTAATCCCTACACTCTACACTCTATACCCTACACTCTATACCCTACACTCTACACCCTACACTCTACACCCTACACTCTAATCCCTACACTCTAATCCCTACACTCTAATCCCTACACCCTACACTCTATACCCTACACCCTATACCCTACACTCTATACCCTACACTCTATACCCTACACCCTACTCTCTACACCCTACACTCTATACCTTACACTCTACACCCTACACTCTATACCCTACACTCTACACCCTGCACTCTACACCCAACACTCTAAACCCTACACTCTACACTCTATACCCTACACTCTATACCCTACACTCTACACTCTATACCCTACACTCTATAGCCTACACTCTATACCCTACAGTTTATACCCTACACTCTATACCCTACACCCTACACTCTATACCCTACACTCTTCACTCTATACCCTACACTCTACACCCTACACTCTACACACTACACTCTATACCCTACACTCTACACCCTGCACTCTGTACCCTACACTCTACACTCTTTACCCTACACTCTATACCCTACACTCTATACCCTACACTCTATACCCTACACTCTAAACTCTATACCCTACACTCTACACTCTATACCCTACACTCTATAACATACACTCTATACCCTACACTCTATACCCTACACTCTATACCCTACACTCTATACCCTACACTCTACTCCCTACACTCTACACCCTACAGTCTATACCCTACACTCTACACTCTATACCTTACACTCTATAACATACACTCTATACCCTACACTCTATACCCTACACTCTATACCCTACACTCTATACCATACACTCTACACCCTACACTCTATACCATACACTCTACACCCTACACTCTATACCATACACTCTACACCATACACTCTATAGCATACACTCTATACCCTACACTATACACTCTATACCCTACACTCTATACCCTACACTATACACTCTATACCCTACACTCTACACTTTATACCCTACACTCTATACCCTACACTCTATACCCTACACTCTATACCCTACACTCTACAACCTGCACTCTACAACCTGCAATCTATACCCTACACTCTATACCCTACACTCTATACCCTACACTTTATACCCTACACTCTATACCCTACACTCTACACTCTATACCCTACACTCTATAGCCTACACTCTACACTCTATACCCTACACTCTATAGCCTACACTCTACACTCTATACCCTACACTCTACTCCCTACACCCTACAGTCTATACCTTACACTCTACACTCTATACCTTACACTCTACACTCTATTCCCTACACTCTATACTCTACACTCTATACCCTACATTCTATACCCTACACTCTACACTCTATACCCTACACCCTACACCCTACACTCTATACGCCACACTCTATACCCTACAGTCTATACCCTACACTCTATACCCTACACTCTATACCATACACTCTACACTCTATACCCTACACTCTATACCCTACACTCTATACCCTACACCCTACACTCTATACCCTACACTCTATACCCTACACTCTACACTCTATACCCTACACTCTATACCCTACACTCTATACCCTACACTCTATACCCTACACTCTACACTCTATAACCTACACTCTATAGCCTACACTCTACACCCTACACTCTATACCCTGCACTCTATACCCTACACTCTACACTCTATACCCTACACTCTACACTCTATACCTTACACTCTATAACATACACTCTATACCCTACACTCTATACCCTACACTCTATACCCTACACTCTATACCATACACTCTACACCCTACACTCTATACCATACACTCTACACCATACACTCTATAGCATACACTCTATACCCTACACTATACACTCTATACCCTACACTCTATACCCTACACTATACACTCTATACCCTACACTCTACACTTTATACCCTACACTCTATACCCTACACTCTATACCCTACACTCTATACCCTACACTCTACAACCTGCACTCTACAACCTGCAATCTATACCCTACACTCTATACCCTACACTCTATACCCTACACTCTATACCCTACACTCTACACTCTATACCCTACACTCTATAGCCTACACTCTACACTCTATACCCTACACTCTATAGCCTACACTCTACACTCTATACCCTACACTCTACTCCCTACACCCTACAGTCTATACATTACACTCTACACTCTATACCTTACACTCTACACTCTATTCCCTACACTCTATACTCTACACTCTATACCCTACATTCTATACCCTACACTCTACACTCTATACCCTACACTCTATACCCTACACTCTATACCCTACACTCTACACCCTACACCCTACACTCTATACGCCACACTCTATACCCTACAGTCTATACCCTACACTCTATACCCTACACTCTATACCATACACTCTACACTCTATACCCTACACTCTATACCCTACACTCTATACCCTACACCCTACACTCTATACCCTACACTCTATACCCTACACTCTACACTCTATACCCTACACTCTATACCCTACACTCTATACCCTACACTCTATACCCTACACTCTACACTCTATAACCTACACTCTATAGCCTACACTCTACACCCTACACTCTATACCCTGCACTCTATACCCTACACTCTACACTCTATACCCTACACTCTACACTCTATACCTTACACTCTATAACATACACTCTATACCCTACACTCTATACCCTACACTCTATACCCTACACTCTATACCATACACTCTACACCCTACACTCTATACCATACATTCTACACCCTACACTCTATACCATACACTCTACACCATACACTCTATAGCATACACTCTATACCCTACACTATACACTCTATACCCTACACACTATACCCTACACTATACACTCTATACCCTACACTCTACACTTTATACCCTACACTCTATACCCTACACTCTATACCCTACACTCTATACCCTACACTCTACAACCTGCACTCTACAACCTGCAATCTATACCCTACACTCTATACCCTACACTCTATACCCTACACTCTATACCCTACACTCTACACTCTATACCCTACACTCTATAGCCTACACTCTACACTCTATACCCTACACTCTATAGCCTACACTCTACACTCTATACCCTACACTCTACTCCCTACACCCTACAGTCTATACCTTACACTCTACACTCTATACCTTACACTCTACACTCTATTCCCTACACTCTATACTCTACACTCTATACCCTACATTCTATACCCTACACTCTACACTCTATACCCTACACTCTACACCCTACACCCTACACTCTATACGCCACACTCTATACCCTACAGTCTATACCCTACACTCTATACCCTACACTCTATACCATACACTCTACACTCTATACCCTACACTCTATACCCTACACTCTATACACTACACCCTACACTCTATACCCTACACTCTATACCCTACACTCTACACTCTATACCCTACACTCTATACCCTACACTCTATACCCTACACTCTATACCCTACACTCTACACTCTATAACCTACACTCTATAGCCTACACTCTACACCCTACACTCTATACCCTGCACTCTATACCCTACACTCTACACTCTATACCCTACACTCTACTCCCTACACTCTACACCCTACACTCTACACTCTATACCTTACACTCTACACTCTATTCCCTACACTCTATACCCTACACTCTATACCCTACATTCTATACCCTACACTCTACACTCTATACCCTACACTCTATACCCTACACTCTATACCGTACACTCTATACCCTACACTCTACACTCTATACCCTACACTCTATACGCCACACTCTATACCCTACAGTCTACACTCTATACCATACACTCTACACTCTATACCCTACACTCTATACCCTACACTCTATACCCTACACCCTACACAATATACCCTACACTCTATACCCTACACTCTACACCCTACACCCTACACCCTACACTCTATACCCTACACTATACACTCTATACCCTACACTCTACACTTTATACTCTACACTCTATACCCTACACTCTATACCCTGCACTTTACACCCTGCACTCTACACCCAACACTCTAAACCCTACACTCTACACCCTACACTCTATACCCTACACTCTATACCCTACACTCTACACTCTATACCCTACACTCTATAGCCTACACTCTATACCCTACAGTATATACCCTACACTCTATACCCTACACTCTACACCTTACACTCTACACTCTATTCCCTACACTCTATACCCTACACTCTATACCCTACACTCTATACCCTACACTCTATACTCTATACCCTACACCCTACACTCTATACCCTACACTCTATATCCTACACTCTATACCCTGCACTCTATACCCTGCACTCTACACCCAACACTCTATACCCTACACTCTACACCCTACACTCTATACCCTACACTCTATAACCTACACTCTACACTCTATACCCTACACTCTATAGCCTACACTCTATACCCTACACTCTAATCCCTACACTCTACACTCTATACCCTACACTCTATACCATACACTCTACACCATACACTCTATAGCATACACTCTACACTCTATACCCTACACTCTATACCCTACACTATACACTCTATACCCTACACTCTACACTTTATACCCTACTCTCTATACCCTACACTCTATACTCTACACTCTACAACCTGCACTCTATACCCTATACTCTATACCCTACACCCTACACTCTATACCGTACACTCTATACCCTACACTCTATACCCTACACTCTACACTCTATACCCTACACTCTATAGCCTACACTCTACACTCTACTCTAAACCCTACACTCTATACCCTACACTCTAATCCCTACACTCTACACTCTATACCCTACACTCTATACCCTACACTCTATACCCTACACTCTACACCCTACACTCTACACCCTACACTCTAATCCCTACACTCTAATCCCTACACTCTAATCCCTACACCCTACACTATATACCCTACACCCTATACCCTACACTCTATACCCTACACTCTATACCCTACACCCTACACTCTACACCCTACACTCTATACCTTACACTCTACACCCTACACTCTATACCCTACACTCTACACCCTGCACTCTGTACCCTACACTCTACACTCTTTACCCTACACTCTATACCCTACACTCTATACCCTACACTCTACACTCTACACCCTACACTCTAATCCCTACACTCTAATCCCTACACTCTAATCCCTACACCCTAATCCCTACACCCTACACTCTATACCCTACACTCTATACCCTACACTCTATACCCTACACCCTACACTCTATACCCTACACTCTACACCCTACACTCTACACTCTATACCCTACACTCTACACCCTGCACTCTGTACCCTACACTCTATACCCTACACTCTATACCCTACACTCTATACCCTACACTCTATACCCTACACTCTAAACTCTATACCCTACAATCTATACCCTACACTCTATAACATACACTCTATACCCTACACTCTATACCCTACACTCTATACCATACACTCTACACCATACACTCTACACCATACACTCTACACCATACACTCTACACCATACACTCTATAGCATACACTCTATACCCTATACTATACGCTCTATACCCTACACTCTATACCCTACACTCTATACCCTACACTATACACTCTATACCCTACACTCTACACTTTATACCCTACACTCTATACCCTACACTCTACAACCTGCACTCTATACCCTACACTCTACACTCTATACCCTACACTCTATACCCTACACTCTATACCCTACACTCTATACCCTACACTCTACACCCTACAGTCTATACCCTACACTCTACACTCTATACCTTACACTCTACACTCTATTCCCTACACTCTATACCCTACACTCTATAGCATACACTCTATACCCTACACTCTACACTCTATACCCTACACTCTATACCCTACACTCTATACCTACACTATACACTCCATACCCTACACTCTACACTTTATACCCTACTCTCTATACCCTACACTCTATACCCTACACTCTACAACCTGCACTCTATACCCTACACTCTATACCCTACACCCTACACTCTATACCCTACACTCTATACCCTACACTCTATACCCTACACTCTATACCCTACACTCTACACTCTATACCCTACACTCTATAGCCTACACTCTACACTTTACTCTATACCCTACACTCTATACCCTACACTCTAATCCCTACACTCTAATCCCTACAGTCTACACTCTATACCCTACACTCTATACCCTACACTCTATACCCTACACTCTACACCCTACACTCTACATCCTACACTCTAATCCCTACACTCTAATCCCTACACTCTAATCCCTACACCCTACACTCTATACCCTACAATCTATACCCTACACTCTATACCCTACACTCTATACCCTACACTCTATACCCTACACCCTACACCCTACACTCTACACTCTATACCCTACACCCTGCACTCTGTACCCTACACTCTACACTCTTTACCCTACACTCTATACCCTACACTGTATACCCTACACTCTATACCCTACACTCTAATCCCTACACTCTACACTCTATACCCTACACTCTATACCCTACACTCTACACCCTACACTCTACACCCTACACTCTAATCCCTACACTATAATCCCTACACTCTAATCCCTACACCCTACACTCTATACCCTACACTCTATACCCTACACTCTATACCCTACACCCTACACCCTACACTCTACACTCTATACCCTACACTCTACACCCTACACTCTACACCCTACACTCTAATCCCTACACTCTAATCCCTACACTCTAATCCCTACACCCTACACTCTATACCCTACACTCTATACCCTACACTCTATACCCTACACTCTATACCCTACACCCTACACCCTACACTCTACACTCTATACCCTACACTCTACACCCTACACTCTACACCCTACACTATATACCCTACACTCTACACCCTGCACTCTGTACCCTACACTCTACACTCTTTACCCTACACTCTATACCCTACACTCTATACCCTACACTCTATACCCTACACTCTAAACTCTATACCCTACACTCTATAACATACACTCTATACCCTACACTCTACACTCTATACCCTACACTCTATAACATACACTCTATACCCTACACTCTATACCCTACACTCTATACCCTACACTATATACCCTACACTCTACTCCCTACACTCTACACCCTACAGTCTATACCCTACACTCTACACTCTATACCTTACACTCTATAACATACACTCTATACCCTACACTCTATACCCTACACTCTATACCCTACACTCTATACCCTACACTCTACACCCTACACTCTATACCATACACTCTACACCCTACACTCTATACCATACACTCTACACCATACACTCTATAGCATACACTATATACCCTACACTATACATTCTATGCCCTACACTCTATACCCTACACTATACACTCTATACCCTACACTCTACACTTTATACCCTACACTCTATTCCCTACACTCTATACCCTACACTCTATACCCTACACTCTACAACCTGCACTCTACAACCTGCAATCTATACCCTACACTCTATACCCTACACTCTATATCCTACACTCTATACCCTACACTCTAAACTCTATACCCTACACTCTATACCCTACACTCTATAACATACACTCTATACCCTACACTCTATACCATACACTCTACACCATACACTCTACACCATACACTCTATAGCATACACTCTATACCCTACACGATACACTCTATACCCTACACTCTATACCCTACACTCTATACCCTACACTCTATACCCTACACTATACACTCTATACCCTACACTCTACAACCTGCACTCTATACCCTACACTCTACACCCTACACTCTATACCCTACATTCTATACCCTACACTCTACACTCTTTACCCTACACTCTATACCCTACACTCTATACCCTACACTCTAAACTCTATACCCTACACTCTACACTCTATACCCTACACTCTATAACATACACTCTCTACCCTACACTCTATAACATACACTCTATACCCTACACTCTACACCCAACTCTCTAATCCCTACACTATATACCCTACACTCTACACTCTATACCTTACACTCTAATCCCTACACTCTACACTCTATACCCTACACTCTATACCCTACACTCTACATCCTACACTCTACACCCTACTCTCTAAACCCTACACTCTAATCCCTACACTCTAATCCCTACACCCTACACTCTATACCCTACACTCTATACCCTACACTCTATACCCTACACCCTACACTCTATAGCCTACACTCTATACCCTACAGTATATACCCTACACTCTATACCCTACACTCTACACCTTACACTCTACACTCTATACCCTACACTCTATACCCTACACTCTATACCGTACACTCTATACCCTACACTCTACACTCTATACCCTACACTCTATACGCCACACTCTATACCCTACAGTCTACACTCTATACCATACACTCTACACTCTACACTCTATACCCTACACTCTACACCCTACACTCTATACCCTACACTCTACACTCTATACCCTACACTCTATAGTCTACACTCTACACTCTACACTCTATACCCTACACTCTATACCCTACACTCTATACCCTACACTCTATACCCTACACTCTACACTCTATACCCTACACTCTATAGCCTACACTCTACACCCTACACTCTATACCCTGCACTCTATACCCTGCACTCTATACCCTACACTCTACACTCTATACCCTACACTCTACTCCCTACACCCTACAGTCTATACTCTACACTCTACACTCTATACCTTACACTCTACACTCTATTCCCTACACTCTATACCCTTCACTCTATACCCTACATTCTATACCCTACACTCTACACTCTATACCCTACACTCTATACCCTACACTCTATACCCTACACTCTACACTCTATACCCTACACTCTATACGCCACACTCTATACCCTACAGTCTATACCCTACACTCTATAACCTACACTCTACACCCTACACTCTATACCCTACACTCTACACTCTATACCCTACACTCTATAGCCTACACTCTACACTCTACATTCTATACCCTACACTCTATACCCTACACTCTATACCCTACACTCTATACCCTACACTCTACACTCTATACCCTACACTCTATAGCCTACACTCTACACCCTACACTCTATACCCTACACTCTACACTCTATACCCTACACTCTACTCCCTACACCCTACAGTCTATACCCTACACTCTACACTCTATACCTTACACTCTACACTCTATTCCCTACACTCTATACCCTACACTCTATACCCTACATTCTATACCCTACACTCTACACTCTATACCCTACACTCTATACCCTACACTCTATACCCTACACTCTACACCCAACTCTCTAATCCCTACACTATATACCCTACACTCTACACTCTATACCTTACACTCTAATCCCTACACTCTACACTCTATACCCTACACTCTATACCCTACACTCTACACCCTACACTCTACACCCTACTCTCTAAACCCTAAACTCTAATCCCTACACTCTAATCCCTACACCCTACACTCTATACCCTACACTCTATACCCTACACTCTATACCCTACACCCTACACTCTATAGCCTACACTCTATACCCTACAGTATATACCCTACACTCTATACCCTACACTCTACACCTTACACTCTACACTCTATACCCTACACTCTATACCCTACACTCTATACCGTACACTCTATACCCTACACTCTACACTCTATACCCTACACTCTATACGCCACACTCTATACCCTACAGTCTACACTCTATACCATACACTCTACACTCTACACTCTATACCCTACACTCTACACCCTACACTCTATACCCTACACTCTACACTCTATACCCTACACTCTATAGTCTACACTCTACACTCTACACTCTATACCCTACACTCTATACCCTACACTCTATACCCTACACTCTATACCCTACACTCTACACTCTATACCCTACACTCTATAGCCTACACTCTACACCCTACACTCTATACCCTGCACTCTATACCCTACACTCTACACTCTATACCCTACACTCTACTCCCTACACCCTACAGTCTATACTCTACACTCTACACTCTATACCTTACACTCTACACTCTATTCCCTACACTCTATACCCTACACTCTATACCCTACATTCTATACCCTACACTCTACACTCTATACCCTACACTCTATACCCTACACTCTATACCCTACACTCTACACTCTATACCCTACACTCTATACGCCACACTCTATACCCTACAGTCTATACCCTACACTCTATACCCTACACTCTACACCCTACACTCTATACCCTACACTCTACACTCTATACCCTACACTCTATAGCCTACACTCTACACTCTATACCCTACACTCTATAGCCTACACTCTACACCCTACACTCTATACCCTACACTCTACACTCTATACCCTACACTCTACTCCCTACACCCTACAGTCTATACCCTACACTCTACACTCTATACCTTACACTCTACACTCTATTCCCTACACTCTATACCCTACACTCTATACCCTACATTCTATACCCTACACTCTACACTCTATACCCTACACTCTATACCCTACACTCTATACCCTACACTCTACACTCTATACCCTACACTCTATACGCCACACTCTATACCCTACAGTCTATACCCTACACTCTATACCCTACACTCTATACCATACACTCTACACTCTACACTCTATACCCTACACTCTATACCCTACACTCTATACCCTACACCCTACACTCTATACCCTACACTCTATACCCTACACTCTACACTCTACACCCTACACTCTACACCCTACACTCTATACCCTATACCCTACACTTTATACCCTACACTCTATACCCTACACTCTATACCCTACACTCTATACCCTACACTATACACTCTATACCCTACACTCTACACTTTATATCCTACACTCTATACCCTACACTCTATACCCTGCACTCTACACCCTGCACTCTACACCCAACACTCTAAACCCTACACTCTACACTCTATACCCTACACTCTATACCCTACACTCTACACTCTATACCCTACACTCTATAGCCTACACTCTATACCCTACATTTTATACCCTACACTCTATACCCTACACCCTACACTCTATACCCTACACTCTACACTCTATATCTTACAATCTATACCCTGCACTCTACACCCTGCACTCTACACCCAACACTCTATAACCTACACTCTACACCCTACACTCTATACCCTACACTCTATAGCCTACACTCTATACCCTACACTCTAATCCCTACACTCTACACTCTATACCCTACACTCTATACCATATACTCTATACCCTACACTCTATACCATACACTCTATACCATACACTTTATACCCTACACTCTATACCCTACACTCTACACCCTACACTCTATACCTTACACTCTATACCCTACACTCTATACTCTACACTCTAAACTCTATACCCTACACTCTACACTCTATACCCTACACTCTATAACATACACTCTATACCCTACACTCTATACCCTACACTCTATACCATACACTCTACACTCTAAACCCTACACTCTATACCATACACTCTACACCATACACTCTATAGCATACACTCTATACCCTACACTCTACACTCTATACCCTACACTCTATACCCTACACTCTATACCCTACACTCTATACCCTACACTATACACTCTATACCCTACACTCTACACTTTATACCCTACTCTCTATACCCTACACTCTATACCCTACACTCTACAACCTGCACTCTATACCCTACACTCTACACTCTATACCCTACACTCTATACCCTACACTCTATACTCTACACTCTATACCCTACACTCTATAACCTACACTCTACACCCTACAGTCTATACCCTACACTCTACACTCTATACCTTACACTCTACACTCTATTCCCTACACTCTATAGCATACACTCTATACCCTACACTCTACACTCTATACCCTACACTCTATACCCTACACTATACACTCTATACCCTACACTCTACACTTTATACCCTACTCTCTATACCCTACACTCTATACCCTACACTCTACAACCTGCACTCTATACCCTACACTCTATACCCTACACTCTACACTCTATACCCTACACTCTATACCCTACACTCTATACCCTACACTCTATACCCTACACTCTATACCCTACACTCTACACTCTATACCCTACACTCTATAGCCTACACTCTACACTTTACTCTATACCCTACACTCTATACCCTACACTCTAATCCCTACACTCTAATCCCTACAGTCTACACTCTATACCCTACACTCTATACCCTACACTCTAATCCCTACACTCTACACTCTATACCCTACACTCTATACCCTACACTCTATACCCTACACTCTACACCCTACACTCTACACCCTACACTCTAATCCCTACACTCTAATCCCTACACTCTAATCCCTACACCCTACACTCTATACCCTACACTCTATACCCTACACTCTATACCCTACACCCTACACCCTACACTCTATACCCTACACTCTACACCCTACACTCTACACCCTACACTCTATACCCTACACTCTACACCCTGCACTCTGTACCCTACACTCTACACTCTTTACCCTACACTCTATACCCTACACTCTATACCCTACACTCTATACCCTACACTCTACCCTACACTCTATACCCTACACCCTACGCTCTATACGCTACACTCTATAACCTACACTCTATACCCTACACTCTATACCCTACACTCTATACCCTACACTCTATACCCTACACTCTATACCCTACACTCTACACTCTATACCATACACTCTATACCATACAATCTATACACTACACTCTATACCCTAAACTCTACACTCTATACCCTACACTCTATAACATACACTCTATACACTACACTCTATATCTTACACTCTATACCCTACACTTTGCACTCTACACCCTACACTCTACACTCTACATTCTATACCCTACACTCTATACTCCACACTCTATACCCTACACTCTATACCCTACACTCTATACCCTACACTCTACACTATATACTCTACACTCTATAGCCTACACTCTATACCCTACACTCTATACCCTACACTCTATACCCTACACTCTATACCCTACACTCTACCCTACACTCTATACCCTACACCCTACGCTCTATACGCTACACTCTATAACCTACACTCTATACCCTACACTCTATACCCTACACTCTATACCCTACACTCTATACCCTACACTCTACACTCTATACCATACACTCTATACCATACAATATATACACTACACTCTATACCCTAAACTCTACACTCTATACCCTACACTCTATAACATACACTCTATACACTACACTCTATATCTTACACTCTATACCCTACACTTTGCACTCTACACCCTACACTCTACACTCTACATTCTATACCCTACACTCTATACTCCACACTCTATACCCTACACTCTATACCCTACACTCTATACCCTACACTCTACACTATATACTCTACACTCTATAGCCTACACTCTATACCCTACACTCTATACCCTACACTCTATACCCTACACTCTATACCCTACACCCTATACCATACACTCTATACCCTACACTCTACAACCTGCACTCTATACCCTACACTCTACACTCTATACCCTACACTCTACACCCTGCACTCTGTACCCTACACTCTACACTCTTTACCCTACACTCTATACCCTACACTCTATACCCTACACTCTATACCCTATACTCTATACCCTACACTCTACACTTTATACCCTACACTCTATACCATACACTCTATACCCTACACTCTACACTTTATGCCCTACACTCTATACCCTACACTCTATACCCTACACTCTTTACCCTACACTCTATACCCTACACTCTACACTCTATACCCTACACTCTATACCATACACTCTACACCCTACACTCTACACCCTACACTCTACACCCTACACTCTACACCCTACACTCTACACCCTACACTCTATACCCTACACTATACACTCTATACCCTACACTCTACACTCTACACTGTATACCATACACTCTATGCCCCACACTCTATACCCTAAACTCTACACTCTATATCCTACACTCTACACCCTAAGCTCTATACCCTACACTCTATACCCTACACTCTACACTCTATACCCTACACTCTATACCCTACACTCTATACCATACACTCTACACCCTACACTCTACACCCTACAATCTATACCCTACACTCTATACCCTATACTCTATACCCTACACTCTATACCCTACACTCTACACCCTACACTCTACACCCTACACTCTAATCCCTACACTCTAATCCCTACACTCTAATCCCTACACCCTACACTCTATACCCTACACTCTATACCCTACACTCTATACCCTTCACTCTATACCCTACACCCTACACCCTACACTCTACACTCTATACCCTACACTCTACACCCTACACTCTACACCCTACACTCTATACCCTACACTCTACACCCTGCACTCTGTACCCTACACTGTACACTCTTTACCCTACACTCTATACCCTACACTCTTTACCCTACACTCTATACCCTACACTCTACCCTACACTCTATACCCTACACCCTACGCTCTATACGCTACACTCTATAACCTACACTCCATACCCTACACTCTATACCCTACACTCTATACCCTACACTCTACACCCTACACTCTATACCCTACACTCTATACCCTACACTCTATACCCTACACTCTACACTCTATACCATACACTCTATACCATACAATCTATACACTACACTCTATACCCTAAACTCTACACTCTATACCCTACACTCTATAACATACACTCTATACACTACACTCTATATCTTACACTCTATACCCTACACTTTGCACTCTACACCCTACACTCTACACTCTACATTCTATACCCTACACTCTATACTCCACACTCTATACCCTACACTCTATACCCTACACTCTATACCCTACACTCTACACTATATACTCTACACTCTATAGCCTACACTCTATACCCTACACTCTATACCCTACACTCTATACCCTACACTCTATACCCTACACTCTATACCCTACACCCTATACCATACACTCTATACCCTACACTCTACAACCTGCACTCTATACCCTACACTCTATACCCTACACCCTTCACTTTATACCCTACACTCTATACCCTACACTCTATACCCTACACTCTACACCCTACACTCTACACTCTACACTCTATACCCTACACTCTACACCCTGCACTCTGTACCCTACACTCTACACTCTTTACCCTACACTCTATACCCTACACTCTATACCCTACACTCTATACCCTATACTCTATACCCTACACTCTACACTTTATACCCTACACTCTATACCATACAGTCTATACCCTACACTCTACACTTTATACCCTACACTCTATACCATACACTCTATACCCTACACTATACACTCTATACCCTACACTCTACACTGTATACCATACACTCTATGCCCCACACTCTCTACCCTAAACTCTACACTCTATACCCTGCACTCTACACCCTACACTCTATACCCTACACTCTATACCCTACACTCTATACCCTACACTCTATACCCTACACTCTACACTCTATACCCTACACTCTATACCATACACTCTACACCCTACACTCTACACCCTACACTCTACACCCTACACTCTACACCCTACACTCTACACCCTACACTCTATACCCTACACTCTATACCCAACACTATACACTCTATACCCTACACTCTACACTCTACACTGTATACCATACACTGTATGCCCCACACTCTATGCCCTAAACTCTACACTCTATATCCTACACTCTACACCCTAAGCTCTATACCCTACACTCTATACCCTACACTCTACACTCTATACCCTACACTCTATACCCTACACTCTATACCATACACTCTACACCCTACACTCTACACCCTACACTCTATACCCTACACTCTATACCCTACACTCTACACTTTATACCCTACACTCTATACCCTACACTCTATACCCTGCACTCTACACCCTGCACTCTACACCCTGCACTCTACACCCAACACTCTATACCCTACACTCTACACCCTACACTCTATACCCTACACTCTACACTCTATACCCTACACTCTATAGCCTACACTCTATACCCTACACTCTATACCCTACACTCTATACCCTACACTCTACACTCTATACCCTACACTCTATACCATACACTCTATACCCTACACTCTATACTATACACTCTATACCATACACTCTATACCCTACACTCTATACCCTACACTCTATACACTACACTCTATACCATACACTCTATACCCTACACTCTATACCCTACACTCTATACCCTACACTCTACACCCTACACTCTATACCCTACACTCTATACCCTACACTCTATACCCTACACTCTAAACTCTATACCCTACACTCTACACTCTACACTCTATATCCTACACTCTATAACATGCACTCTATACCCTACACTCTATACCCTACACTCTATACCCTACACTCTATACCCTACACTCTACACTCTATACCCTACACTCTATACCATACACTCTACACCATACACTCTATAGCATACACTCTATACCCTACAATCTACACTCTATACCCTACACTCTATACCCTACACTCTATACCCTACACTCTACACTTTATACCCTATTCTCTATACCCTACACTCTATACCCTACACTCTACAACGTGCATTCTATACCCTACACTCTATACCCTACACCCTACACTCTATACCCTACACTCTATACCCTACACTCTATACCCTACACTCTATACCCTACACTCTACACTCTATACCCTACACTCTATAACATACACTCTATACACTACACTCTATACCTTACACTCTATACCCTACACTTTACATTCTACACCCTACACTCTACACTCTATTCCCTACACTCTATACCCTACACTCTATACCCTACACTCTATACCCTACACTCTATACCCTACACTCTATACCCTACACTCTAATCCCTACACTCTAATCCCTACACTCTACACTCTATACCCTACACTCTATACCCTACACTCTATACCCTACACTCTACACCCTACACTCTACACCCTACACTCTAATCCCTACACTCTAATCCCTACACCCTACACTCTATAACCTACACTCTATACCCTACACTCTATACCCTACACTCTACACCCTACACTCTACACCCTACACTCTATACCCTACACTCTATACCCTACACTCTATACCCTACACCCTACACTCTACACCCTACACTCTACACCCTACACTCTACACCCTACACTCTACACTCTATACCCTACACTCTACACCCTGCACTCTGTACCCTACACTCTACACTCTTTACCCTACACTCTATACCCTACACTCTATACCCTACACTCTATACCCTACACGCTACACTATATACCTTACACTCTATACCCTACACTCCATACCCTACACTCTAAACTCTATACCCTACACTCTACACTCTATACCCTACACTCTATAACATACACTCTATACCCTACACTCTATACCCTACACTCTATACCCTACACTCTGTACCATACACTCTACACCCTACACTCTATGCCATACACTCTACACCATACACTCTATAGCATACACTCTATACCCTACACTATACACTCTATACCCTACACTCTATACCCTACACTATACACTCTATACCCTACACTCTACACTTTATACCCTACACTCTATACCCTACACTCTATACCCTACACTCTACAACCTGCACTCTATACCCTACACTCTATACCCTACACTCTACACTCTATACCCTACACTCTATACCCTACACTCTATACCCTACACTCTACACTGTATACCATACACTCTATGCCCCACACTCTATACCCTAAACTCTACACTCTATACCCTACACTCTACACCCTAAGCTCTATACCATACACTCTATACCCTACACTCTACACTCTGTACCCTACACTCTATACCCTACACTCTATACCCTACACCCTACGCTCTATAAGCTACACTCTATACCCTACACTCTATACCCTACACTCTATAACCTACACTCTATACCTTACACTCTATACCCTACACTCTATACCCTACACTCTATACCCTACACTCTATACCATACACTCTACACTCTATACCCTACACTCTATACCCTACACTCTATACCCTACACTCTATACCCTACACTCTACACTCTATACCATACACTCTATACCATACACTCTATACACTACACTCTATACCCTAAACTCTACACTCTATACCCTACACTCTATAACATACACTCTATACACTACACTCTATACCTTACACTCTATACCCTACACTTTGCACTCTACACCCTACACTCTACACTCTACATTCTATACCCTACACTCTATACCCTACACTCTCTACTCCACACTCTATACCCTACACTCTATACCCTACACTCTATACCCTACACTCTACACCCTACACTCTACACTCTATAGCCTACACTCTATACCCTACACTCTATACCCTACACTCTATACCCTACACTCTATACACTACACTCTACACTTTATACCCTACACTCTATACCATACACTCTATACCCTACACTCTACAACCTGCACTCTATACCCTACACTCTATACCCTACTCTACACTCTATACCCTACACTCTATGCCCTACACTCTTTACCCTACACTCTACACTCTATACCCTACACTCTACACTTTATACCCTACACTCTATACCATACACTCTATACCCTACACTCCATACCCTACACTCTACACTTTATACCCCACACTCTATACCATACACTCTATACCCTACACTCTACACCTTACACTCTATACCATACATTCTATCCCCTACACTCTACACTCTATACCCTACACTCTACACTCTACTCTATACACTACACTCTATACCCTACACTCTACACTCTATACCCTACACTCTACACTCTACACCCTACACTCTATACCCTACACTCTATACCCTACACTCTATACCCTACACTCTAATCCCTACACTCTATACCCTACACTCTATACCATACACTCTACACCCTACACCCTACACTCTACACCCTACACTCTATACCCTATACCCTACACTCTATACCCTACACTCTGTACCCTACACTCTATACCCTACACTATACACTCTATACTCTACACTCTACGCTTTATACCCTACACTCTATACCCTACACTCTATACCCTACACTCTACACCCTACACTCTAATCCCTACACTCTTATCCCTACACCCTACACTCTATACCCTACACTCTATACCCTACACTCTATACCCTACACTCTACACCCTACACTCTACACTCTACACTCTATACCCTACACTCTATACCCTACACTCTATACCTCACACCCTACACTCTACACCCTACACTCTATACCCTACACTCTACACCCTACACTCTATACCCTACACTCTACACCCTGCACTCTGTACCCTACACTCTACACTCTTTACCCTACACTCTATACCCTACACTCTATACCCTACACTCTATACACTACACTCTACACTTTATACCCTACACTCCATACCATACACTCTATACCCTACACTCTACAACCTGCACTCTATACTCTACACTCTATACCCTACACTCTGCACTCTATACCCTACACTCTATACCCTACACTCTTTACCCTACACTCTACACTCTATACCCTACACTCTATACCCTACACTCTACACTTTATACCCTACACTCTATACCATACACTCTATACCCTACACTCCATACCCTAAACTCTACACTTTATACCCCACACTCTATACCATACACTCTATACCCTACACTCTACACCTTACACTCTATACCCTACATTCTATCCGCTACACTCTACACTCTATACCCTACACTCTACACTCTACTCTATACCCTACACTCTATACCAAACACTCTACACTCTATACCCTACACTCTACACTCTACACCCTACACTCTATACCCTACACTCTATACCCTACACTCTATACCCTACACTCTAATCCCTACACTCTATACCCTACACTTTATACCATACACTCTACACCCTACACCCTACACTCTACACCCTACACTCTATACCCTATACCCTAGACTCTATACCCTACACTCTATACCCTACACTCTATACCCTACACTATACACTCTATACCCTACACTCTACGCTTTATACCCTACACTCTATACCCTACACTCTATACCCTATACTCTATACCCTACACACTACACCCTACACTCTACACCCTACACTCTAATCCCTACACTCTAATCCCTACACCCTACACTCTATACCCTACACTCTATACCCTACACTCTATACCCTACAATCTACACCCTACACTCTACACTCTACACTCTATACCCTACACTCTATAAACTACACTCTATACCCTACACCCTACACTCTACACCCTACACTCTATACCCTACACTCTATACCCTACACTCTATACCCTACACTCTACACTCTATACCTTACACTCTATACCCTACACTCTATACCCTACACTCTAAACTCTATACCCTACACTCTACACTCTATACCCTACACTCTATAACGTACACTCTATACCCTACACTCTATACCCTACACTCTATACCCTACACTCTACACCCTACACTCTATAGCCTACACTCTATACCCTACACTCCAATCCCTACACTCTACACTCTATACCCTACACTCTATACCCTACACTCTATACCCTACACCCTTCACTTTATACCCTACACTCTATACCCTACACTCTATACCCTACACTCTACACCCTACACTCTACACTCTACACTCTATACCCTACACTCTACACCATGCACTCTGTACCCTACACTCTACACTCTTTACCCTACACTCTATACCCTACACTCTATACCCTACACTCTATACCCTATACTCTATACCCTACACTCTACACTTTATACCCTACACTCTATACCATACAGTCTATACCCTACACTCTACACTTTATACCCTACACTCTATACCATACACTCTATACCCTACACTATACACTCTATACCCTACACTCTACACTGTATACCATACACTCTATGCCCCACACTCTCTACCCTAAACTCTACACTCTATACCCTGCACTCTACACCCTACACTCTATACCCTACACTCTATACCCTACACTCTATACCCTACACTCTATACCCTACACTCTACACTCTATACCCTACACTCTATACCATACACTCTACACCCTACACTCTACACCCTACACTCTACACCCTACACTCTACACCCTATACTCTACACCCTACACTCTATACCCTACACTCTATACCCTACACTATACACTCTATACCCTACACTCTACACTCTACACTGTATACCATACACTGTATGCCCCACACTCTATGCCCTAAACTCTACACTCTATATCCTACACTCTACACCCTAAGCTCTATACCCTACACTCTATACCCTACACTCTACACTCTATACCCTACACTCTATACCCTACACTCTATACCATACACTCTACACCCTACACTCTACACCCTACACTCTATACCCTACACTCTATACCCTACACTCTACACTTTATACCCTACACTCTATACCCTACACTCTATACCCTGCACTCTACACCCTGCACTCTACACCCTGCACTCTACACCCAACACTCTATACCCTACACTCTACACCCTACACTCTATACCCTACACTCTATACCCTACACTCTATAGCCTACACTCTATACCCTACACTCTATACCCTACACTCTATACCCTACACTCTACACTCTATACCCTACACTCTATACCATACACTCTATACCCTACACTCTATACTATACACTCTATACCATACACTCTATACCCTACACTCTATACCCTACACTCTATACACTACACTCTATACCATACACTCTATACCCTACACTCTATACCCTACACTCTATACCCTACACTCTACACCCTACACTCTATACCCTACACTCTATACCCTACACTCTAAACTCTATACCCTACACTCTACACTCTACACTCTATATCCTACACTCTATAACATGCACTCTATACCCTACACTCTATACCCTACACTCTATACCCTACACTCTATACCCTACACTCTACACTCTATACCCTACACTCTATACCATACACTCTACACCATACACTCTATAGCATACACTCTATACCCTACAATCTACACTCTATACCCTACACTCTATACCCTACACTCTATACCCTACACTCTACACTTTATACCCTATTCTCTATACCCTACACTCTATACCCTACACTCTACAACGTGCATTCTATACCCTACACTCTATACCCTACACCCTACACTCTATACCCTACACTCTATACCCTACACTCTATACCCTACACTCTATACCCTACACTCTACACTCTATACCCTACACTCTATAACATACACTCTATACACTACACTCTATACCTTACACTCTATACCCTACACTTTACATTCTACACCCTACACTCTACACTCTATTCCCTACACTCTATACCCTACACTCTATACCCTACACTCTATACCCTACACTCTATACCCTACACTCTATACCCTACACTCTAATCCCTACACTCTAATCCCTACACTCTACACTCTATACCCTACACTCTATACCCTACACTCTACACCCTACACTCTACACCCTACACTCTAATCCCTACACTCTAATCCCTACACCCTACACTCTATAACCTACACTCTATACCCTACACTCTATACCCTACACTCTACACCCTACACTCTACACCCTACACTCTATACCCTACACTCTATACCCTACACTCTATACCCTACACCCTACACTCTACACCCTACACTCTACACCCTACACTCTACACCCTACACTCTACACCCTACACTCTACACTCTATACCCTACACTCTACACCCTGCACTCTGTACCCTACACTCTACACTCTTTACCCTACACTCTATACCCTACACTCTATACCCTACACTCTATACCCTACACGCTACACTATATACCTTACACTCTATACCCTACACTCCATACCCTACACTCTAAACTCTATACCCTACACTCTACACTCTATACCCTACACTCTATAACATACACTCTATACCCTACACTCTATACCCTACACTCTATACCCTACACTCTGTACCATACACTCTACACCCTACACTCTATGCCATACACTCTACACCATACACTCTATAGCATACACTCTATACCCTACACTATACACTCTATACCCTACACTCTATACCCTACACTATACACTCTATACCCTACACTCTACACTTTATACCCTACACTCTATACCCTACACTCTATACCCTACACTCTACAACCTGCACTCTATACCCTACACTCTATACCCTACACTCTACACTCTATACCCTACACTCTATACCCTACACTCTATACCCTACACTCTACACTGTATACCATACACTCTATGCCCCACACTCTATACCCTAAACTCTACACTCTATACCCTACACTCTACACCCTAAGCTCTATACCATACACTCTATACCCTACACTCTACACTCTGTACCCTACACTCTATACCCTACACTCTATACCCTACACCCTACGCTCTATAAGCTACACTCTATACCCTACACTCTATACCCTACACTCTATAACCTACACTCTATACCTTACACTCTATACCCTACACTCTATACCCTACACTCTATACCCTACACTCTATACCATACACTCTACACTCTATACCCTACACTCTATACCCTACACTCTATACCCTACACTCTATACCCTACACTCTACACTCTATACCATACACTCTATACCATACACTCTATACACTACACTCTATACCCTAAACTCTACACTCTATACCCTACACTCTATAACATACACTCTATACACTACACTCTATACCTTACACTCTATACCCTACACTTTGCACTCTACACCCTACACTCTACACTCTACATTCTATACCCTACACTCTATACCCTACACTCTCTACTCCACACTCTATACCCTACACTCTATACCCTACACTCTATACCCTACACTCTACACCCTACACTCTACACTCTATAGCCTACACTCTATACCCTACACTCTATACCCTACACTCTATACCCTACACTCTATACACTACACTCTACACTTTATACCCTACACTCTATACCATACAGTCTATACCCTACACTCTACAACCTGCACTCTATACCCTACACTCTATACCCTACTCTACACTCTATACCCTACACTCTATGCCCTACACTCTTTACCCTACACTCTACACTCTATACCCTACACTCTACACTTTATACCCTACACTCTATACCATACACTCTATACCCTACACTCCATACACTACACTCTACACTTTATACCCCACACTCTATACCATACACTCTATACCCTACACTCTACACCTTACACTCTATACCATACATTCTATCCCCTACACTCTACACTCTATACCCTACACTCTACACTCTACTCTATACACTACACTCTATACCCTACACTCTACACTCTATACCCTACACTCTACAATCTACACCCTACACTCTATACCCTACACTCTATACCCTACACTCTATACCCTACACTCTAATCCCTACACTCTATACCCTACACTCTATACCATACACTCTACACCCTACACCCTACACTCTACACCCTACACTCTATACCCTATACCCTACACTCTATACCCTACACTCTGTACCCTACACTCTATACCCTACACTATACACTCTATACTCTACACTCTACGCTTTATACCCTACACTCTATACCCTACACTCTATACCCTACACTCTACACCCTACACTCTAATCCCTACACTCTTATCCCTACACCCTACACTCTATACCCTACACTCTATACCCTACACTCTATACCCTACACTCTACACCCTACACTCTACACTCTACACTCTATACCCTACACTCTATACCCTACACTCTATACCTCACACCCTACACTCTACACCCTACACTCTATACCCTACACTCTACACCCTACACTCTATACCCTACACTCTACACCCTGCACTCTGTACCCTACACTCTACACTCTTTACCCTACACTCTATACCCTACACTCTATACCCTACACTCTATACACTACACTCTACACTTTATACCCTACACTCCATACCATACACTCTATACCCTACACTCTACAACCTGCACTCTATACTCTACACTCTATACCCTACACTCTGCACTCTATACCCTACACTCTATACCCTACACTCTTTACCCTACACTCTACACTCTATACCCTACACTCTATACCCTACACTCTACACTTTATACCCTACACTCTATACCATACACTCTATACCCTACACTCCATACCCTAAACTCTACACTTTATACCCCACACTCTATACCATACACTCTATACCCTACACTCTACACCTTACACTCTATACCCTACATTCTATCCGCTACACTCTACACTCTATACCCTACACTCTACACTCTACTCTATACCCTACACTCTATACCAAACACTCTACACTCTATACCCTACACTCTACACTCTACACCCTACACTCTATACCCTACACTCTATACCCTACACTCTATACCCTACACTCTAATCCCTACACTCTATACCCTACACTTTATACCATACACTC